>NW_028275219.1:0-52223 GCF_013281855.1 Momordica charantia | reverse complement strand
CGATGTCATGCTCACTGAACTCTAGTGCCTACTTCATCAGTCGACCCAACGTTTCGGGCTTGTAGAAAATCTGCCTCAAGGGGAAGTTTGTCAGAACGATTATCTTGTGCGCCTGGAAGTATGGTCGTAGTCGTCGCGCCGAGGTTACAAGGCTAGAGCCAGCTTCTCAACACAGGGGGTAACGAGCCTCGGCCTCGGTCAACGATTTGCTTGTGTAGTAAACAGTGCTCTGTCGTCCTTCGCCTCCCTGACAAGTACTGAGCTCACTGCATTTTCCGACATAACAAGTGCAGGTAGAGTACATCGCCAAGCAGCGGCTTAGACAACAAGGGAGTCGAGAACGGGTACTGCTTCAACTGCCGAAGTACGGCCTCACAATGTCGGTCCATTCGAACCGCCCCTTTTTCCTTAGTGTTTGAAGAAAGAAAGGGTGGCACTTGCCAGTGAAGCGCGATACGAAGCGATTCAGGGCGACAGTCGGCCATTCAACCTCTCACACTGCTTTAATATTCCTCAGTGCTTCCATCTCGAGGACTGCTCTTATCTTGTTCGGATTTGCTTCAATGCCACGTTCGTGGGACCATGAATCCGAGGAACTTTCCTGACAAGACCCCAAAGGCGCATTTGCTCGGGTTGAGCTTCATTGATACTTCTGGAGCACAATAAAGGCCTCCGCCAGGTCGGCTAAATGGGAGCTCGTCTGCTTACTTTTTACCAACATGTCGTCCACATATACTTCCATGTTGGTCTGATCTGTTTGGCGCGACATGATGTTGACCATTCGCTGGTAGGTCGCTCGGCATTCTTCAGACCGAAAGGCTGACGTCTTTGTGTAGCAATACAACCCTTGATCGGTAACAAGGCAGTATGCTCTTGGTCGGGCTCATGCATCCGAATCTGATTGTACCCAGAGTAGGCATTCATGAAGGAGAGGAGTTCATGCCCTGTCGTTGCGTCGACAAGCTGATCTATCCAAGGTAGGGGAAAACTGTCTTTCGGGCACGCCTTATGAGGCTCGTGAAGTCAATACAGACACGCCACTTTGCCGTTTGACTTCTTAACTAAAACACATTAGATTAGACGACGCGGGGGGATAATGAATTTCTCTTATGAATTTAGCTCGTAGCAACTGCTCGACTTCTTTACAAATTACATTACTTCGCTCGGCGTCGAGCAAGCCGACGCTTTTGCCTTACAGGCCTATAGCTAGGATCTACATTAAGTCTATGCACCATTATACTTGGGTCTATAACCGGCATGTCGTCATGAGACCATACGAACACGTCAGCATTTACTTTCAGAAAATCGACGAGCTCTTTTTACCTCGGCCCCTAGTCTACTGTTGACGCTGACCCGCTTTTTCTGGCCCCAGCAGAGGGACGAGTTCTAAACTCCTCAGCTGCGGTGTACCACGGCTCGGCTCTAGTTCTTCGGCACATGGGCTCTGTCACGTCCGTTATCGCTGCACAAGTGGTTATTCTCTTCATCGTTGCGGCGTAGCATTCTCTGAACGTTTTTTGCTCACCTCGGAACTGTCGCGATTCCAGCCGAGGGTGGGGTACTACTTTAAGACCTGGTGGTAGGTGGACGAAACTGCCCTGAGATCATGAATTAAGGGCCGACCAATTATGGCATTGTACGAGCAGAGCTCTGATCAATCACAACAAATTCCGCAACTTTAGTTACTTGTGATCTCCTCGCCGATGGTAATAGGAGCGAGACACATCCTTCCGCGCTGACTGTCTCCCCTGTAAAGCCGACCAAAGGCGTCGGGCTGAGCTTCAGGTTGTTTTCCTCTCCCACCCTAGGGCCGTGTGAGGTCGAGGATGATAAGATATTGGCCGACGCTACAGTCGACAAGGACTCTTCTCACCTTCACGTGCTATATGAGTGCACTCCCTCACTGTCTTGGTCATCAAATAAGATCAACGCTGCAGGCTCCCTTGGATACGAAGTGAAACATGCCTCGATCGTTCCCACGCTGCTTTTTAGGCGGCGGGGGGACCTTCGGTCTCGATCTTTACCACGGCTACTTCGTCTGCTCCGCTGGCTTTCCATAACTCTAAGCACATCAATATACTGTCGGGCCCGGGCAAGCATCTCACTCAGGGAAGCCGGCGGGCGGCTTCCGAACTCTATTGTCCAGATTCTATCGCTCAGCCCTGTGGTGAAGTGCATCATGGCTATATCATCAGTACAACTTACCACTTTAACATGTTCGTCCATGACCGAGGAATGTATTCTATCAGTGATTCATTGTCCTGTTGCTTCACTGTTCCGAGGTGAAGAGAGCGACAACTTCAACAACTGCCGAGCTGAGAACTGGTTGATGAACAACCTCCTCAACTGCTGATAAATGTCGATGGACCGGGGGCTTCAACTGTCGATATTACAACCTTACCGAGCCTTCCAGGGCTATTTGAAAACGCTCGGCACTTCATGGCGTCGCACGCGGAGAAAAGTCCATCTTCCCCTTAAACACCTCCACATAGAGATCGGATTTCCAGACCCGTCGTAGGAACTCATGACTGGGGCCTTGAAACTCGGGCAGGATAGGTGCGTCCAGGATTGCTTGGGGAGAAAGTGGTTCCTCTTGCTCGCCACGCGATGCCGGATCTACAGGCTTGTACTGCCGCTTGAGATCTTCTATCTCCCTCTGAAACAAATGGTCGCCGTAGTAGGACCTCTCTGATCGTCGAACTCTGGGCTCCCCTCCTCGTCGTCAATCTGGTACTACCCGATCTTCAGGCGCTCCCCCTCGTCGTCTTGGTGGCCCCTCACCTCAGCCCTGACGGGCGTTGTAGCTATCGAATGACGCAAAGGGGGCCCAAATTGGTCGGACCCTCGGGCGTCGGTCTCCACTTGGTCGTCCTGATGAGGGTGGTCACGTACCTGTGCTCCCAGGGTACTGACTGTCCCCGCTACTCGTTGTGGCCTTCGTGAGAGTACTCCAGCTCGGGCCTTCCTGCGAGGTCGGAATATGATACTCCATTCTTTGGGTCGGATGCATCGGCCTCTTTCCTCGAACGGGATCCCTGGAGACAGAAGAGCCGGACACCCTTACCTACTATCTCGACCGCCTCGAGCCTCGCCTTGACTTCCGTAAGTTCGGCGATCACGTTAGCTACCACGACGGGGGTCCACGCCCGCGTCGGCATCACTCCAGAGCATGCACCTGTATTCCCCCAACCGTGGAGACGTGGCGCACGGGGCGGCAAACCGTCTCTCTGTGCTGTAGTGGCGAGAACTGATCTGAGGTGAGGTGGAAGTCCGGACTGCTATAGGATTGGATGTGGCCGGTCGACCTCCATTTTCCTTAACTACTCTCGCTTGGGTGTGGGCGTTCGATGACAGGGAGTTCCGACCACCTGAGAGTACGTGAGTCGAGGATGGGCACGGGAAGTGGCAGCATCCCTCAGCGGGGAGCTGATTGGTGTGAAGTTGAGATCGTGACTGCTGGGGAGCGGGTTTGGGCCATTGGCTCAGCTTGCAAAAGGCGAAACTGACTTCTATGTGTCGTATCCCCACAGACGGCGCCAAATGTTTGAGCTCGAAATGTGTGATCCTCGGTACGAAATAAATCGAAACGATCAGGATGAAACTATAGCCAACTGCCCAGCACCCCCTCCGAATACTCTCGAGACCTGCAAAACAAAGTTAGCACTCCGACGAGCAAGTCAGTTCTGGTCCGAGCTAACTTGCTGAGTATACCTAGGATTGTGTACCTTGCATTTAGGCTAAGGTTTCTTTGATAGAAACTGGGCCCGGCAGGAAACTCTGACACACCCCTAAAATATGGCGTGTTGTCGGGTTCGGAAGAAGACACACGTTTACCGACTTCGTTCAGGTCGGCTCGTCCTCTTAGCTCGGTCCGTAACCGCTGACCTGAACAATCCTTAGGAAAATTTCTAATTCCATCCGAACGTCAAATTGGCTTACCTCTCTTACCGTGACACGTGGCAGGTCCCAATTCGCATCCAACATCGGAGATAGGTTAAGATCTGGACGCTTCGAAGACACCAGACAGCCACCGCAGATCTGGTGCTATGTCGATGTCGATTCAGTTTTTAACACGAGATCTCGTCATGAGTTGCTTGTGGTTGCTTCAGAGAAGAATGTCGCGGAAGCTCGCGTGGGTCGTCGTCGTCGTGTTGGTCGCATGTTTGAAGACTCCCAGCTCGATCCAGCCATCGGAGATCTTGTTGTCGGGAAGCCAGATCTGTTCTGACCCACGGTTGTGCCTTCGGGGTAAGAACACATAGATCTGATGGAAAGACGCGCATGTGGTGGTTCTTTGAGGTTGAGATGAAGGAGACACCAAGGCGCGCACGTGGGAGTTTCTCGCCGGCGATGAGGAGAACACCAAGGGCTGAGTTTGGAGAATATGAGGATTGGAGGAAAGATGAACGAGAAGATGAATAGGGTTTCCTATTTATCTTTAGAGAGAAAACTCTTATTAAAAATAAAAATGACATCATTGGGTCATATTTTAAATCAACCATGTTGAACGGTTTTTTTTTTAAAATTGTTGTAAATGAAACTTATTTTAAAAAATATATTGTTTAATTAAAAAATATTAAAAATATTGTAGGTTTTGAACTTTTTTAAAATATTGTAATTTAAAAAACAGAACATTGGTCGTCTCTTCAAGAGACGACAATTTAGACGTGGGCGCCACGTAAATTTTTTAAAAATTTGAACGTGGTCGTCTCTCAAGAGACGTTGTCTCTTCAAGAGACGATCATCCGGTCGGTCATTTTTGGAAAAAAGAAATATAAGTTTTTATATTATATATTATTTAGTAGTTTTAATGCAGTAAAATTCTTAGTTGTGTAGGCATACTATTATACTAATATCATTTTCAAGTTCAAATCCTAGGTCACGCATCTTTTATTTTTATAATCATTAATCATCTCTGGTAATATTAAGTAAAAAAGAGAAAAACAAATAATAATATAAAATATAAACAAGAATATATAAAATGAAAGAAAATAAAATGATAATAATAAATGTATCATTATTATTAAATAAATAATAATATATATATATATAAAAAAATGATTAAGATTATAAAAAACCAAATATATAACCCAAGATTCAAACTTGGGATGGAAGAGAAATTATAGTAATAATACACCCACTACACCACTAAGGATTTTATTACATTAAAACTACTAAATAATATATAATATAAAAACTTATATTTCTTTTTTCAGAAATGAGCCGACCGATGATCGTCTCTGAAGAGACAACCATCCCACATGGTCGTCTTTTCAAGAGACGACCACGTTCAAATTTTTAAAAAAAATTTACGTGGCACCCACGTGGCGCCATGTCTAAATGGTCGTCTCTTGAAGAGACGACCACGTTCAATTTTTAAGAAAATTTACGTGGCGCCAATCTAAATGGTCGTCTCTTCAGAGACGACCAACCTTCTGTTTTTAAACCTACAATATTTTTAAAAAAAGTTTCAAAACCTACAATATTTTTAATATTTTTAATTAAACAACTATATTTTAAAATAAGTTTTATTACATCAATATTAAAAAAAAAAAAAACCTGTTTCAACGGGATCATGGATTAAACCATGAATTCTTTGAATGGAGATGGTTGTGTGAGACGATAGGAACTTGGGGGAGACCATAAAAAAGAAATTTGAAGGACGGAGAAAAGACAAAGAAAGAAGCTACATAGGTAATTTCGTATTATATATTATACCAGATTTTGCAATATTATAATTCTCATGCATTAATGATTTTGTCAAAATATTTTGCTTGATTATTCCAAAATAGCTAAATGTATAGCTTGTTCTAAAATATAGACTGAGTTGTTTAGTCTATTTCATTAAATTTTGGATTGATTTTTCATCATGATACATAATTAAATTTATATAGACTAAAATTTTCTTGTATTATGAGCATAAAGGTTTTAAAATCATTTAAGTACCTTACGAGGAATTTAACAATTTTCAATTAATAATGATAATGAAGTCTATTGAAAATTTTTGAGTATATTATTTTTATGCATGAGCTAAAACGGTTTGTATTTTTCATGTTATCTTATTTGTGTTAATTTACAATGATTTCTGATAATTGAAATAATTGCAAAAATTATTTTAATCTTGAAATTGTGAAAAATGAAAAATGGAGTAATGAAGTTAACTCGTTCAATAAATTTAAGTTGATTATCTTAAACTATCGTGGTTATGAGTTTGTTAATTGGGTATGAATTTTTATTAGGATGAAAATTATTTTATTGGTATTAACTTGAAATATTATTCCCTTTCTCGTATTGAAAATAGGAAATGGTTTGTGTAAAATCTATATGCTTTCATAAAAACTGATGATGATAAGATTCTTTGTGGTGGTTTGAGATTTTAATTAACTATATAGTTGAATAGTCTCATTTTGCTTGTATAGTCCTATTTTGTGAGCATGTCTATGATTTCTAAAGGAATAAATGATATATTAAATAGTGCATAAGTGTCACTAAATATATTTCCTTTGAAGTGATATGTTATTATATAATTATGAGTTTTATTCAAGGTATACTGATAGACTTACCTAAAGGAAATGAGTCTATTAGATGGAAATGAATTTTTAAAGAATTATACCTATTACTTCAATAAAAATTCACAAAATTTGTTGGGATATATATACAAAATATGATATTGATAGATATTCTCCGTAATTAAATAGTTGCTATTAGATTTCTGATCATGTTTATAGCTATTCAGGCCAATTTATACATCATTTGGATATGAAAACAAACATTTCTTAATAGTGATTTGAGAAGATTGTTATCAGAACCTGAAGTTGTTTGGTACTGTCAAGAGAATAAGGTATGCAAATTATCTTAATTTATAGCATTAAACAGCTCCTAAAATACTTTAGTATGTTTACTTAAAAAAGTTTGGAGCTGATTATGTGATTACATATTTATATGTTGATGACATGTTATCTTGCAAACTTAGATGTCATTAATAATACTAAGTTGCCTTTATATAACATCGTTTGAATAAGATGATTTACGAGAGGTTGGCGTAAAACTTGGTGTTAAGTAAGTAGACATGATAATGAGTCTTCTTATGTCTATATTGAGAAAATATTAAAAAGAATTAATTGTTTTGATAGTCAACCTATAGAATAATTATGATGCTAGAGTGAGTCTTTTGAAAAATGAGAGTGACAGTATATCTCAATCTGAATATGCAAAATAATAGATAGTGTTATGTTTCTGATAAACTATACTAAACTTGATATTTCATATGTTGTGAGTAGATTGAGTGAATTTACTTACTATTATGGTAAAGACCATTTAACTGTGTTTTAGATAACGATGAAGTGAGGTCCTCTAGCCTGTTTGCACTCTAACTAATAGGAAGGTTATTGAGACACAAAAGCAAACTGTGTTTCAAATAAAGATGAAGTGAGGTCCTCTAGCTTGTTTGCACTCTAACTAATAGGAAGAGTTATTGAGACACGAAAGCAAACTGTGTTTCAAATAACGATGAAGTGAGCTCCTCTAGCAAATGTATATTATGTGTTCTTATAGGTAGATGAGCTATTTTATATAAATCATCAAATCTTGTTGAATGGCCAAAAGGTCTTTAAGACGAGCCATTGTGGGGGAATCTCATAAAATAATATCCCTACATGGTAACTCACAAGATGGCATAGTAATTGCCAAAAACTGTGTGTGCACAATAGCAAGAGAAGGCATGTATGCCTGAATATAACGCTGTTGCTGAAAGGAGAAGTTATCTCTTTAAAATATGTGAGGCCCAAGACGAACAGAGTGAATCCTCTCACCAAGACTGCCTAACAAAAAGGATAATTCTTGAATCTTCAGTATTTATGGGATTAAAACCTAAAGTTTGTGATTTACTGTGAGAATCCATAGCCCTTTATTTGAGTGGTCTGTATGGATATAGGATGGATAATACACTTGTGTTGTGATGTACTGTGATAATCCATAACACTTATTTGGGTGGTCTATATAGACTTGATGAATAATGTGTAAAGTCATCATAGCTCAGTTTCGAATGAGTTATCTCTAACAGACTTGATGAAGCAATAACGTCATTGTGAAGGTAAGTCGCCTTCTATGAAAGAGTTAAAAGGTCTCTTTCTAAAGCTATCACGATAACCCGAGGTTTTATGTGCATGACCATCACTAACACTTGATTTGTATCGCGAAATAGAAAACAAGGAACTAAATGTGTTGGTGGGGGTCTCAACCATAAGTGCTGAAAGTTCAAAAGGTAACTCACTTCATTAGTTAGGTTGTTGTCTCATCTCACTATGCATCAATTCAAATCGAAGATATTAATGCTTAAGTTTATCTCTTCTTAGTTTATCTTCTTTCTTTGCTCAAATTTTATTTTTATTTTACATTTTGTCATTTGTGGAGGATTGTTGGGAATGACTAACGAAAAATATGTTTACAAAGCAAATTGGGTTTTTGGAGACTATGTTTATTGTGTTTTAATAACCATTATTTTATACTTAAACATTTGGTTTTCATGACATTAATTTATAACTGTTGTAACGGTTATAAATTAATTGAGTCTATCAATTACGTTTAACATTTCTCACCCTCATATATGGGTTATGGGTTTTCTGGTTAAGGAGAGAAGATTACATAAAAGGAAAAAATGATTTCCATGTTTTCTAATGTTTTTCTCTGTTTCTTTACAAGATTTTGAGCTAGTTCTTGATCCATTCCCAACATACAATTTTTCATAGACATTATAAGGTGTAAGTTGGGAGCTTGTACCTGATTCGTCAAGTACTACATGAGCTATAGTACGAGAATCAGCAAACATCATTGAATCTAACTTCATGTAGACTGATAGCAGCTAGGGCCTTGGGATTTCATCTGACTGGTAGGCATGATCAGACCTATTCCAACATTCTAGAGTCGTGTGGTTGAATTTCCCACATATTTGACATTGAACACCTTTATCGTTGTAGCCAAACTTGTTTTCTGTTTAGTTGTACTTTCTTTGAGGGAATTGCGCAACAATATTTTTGTTGTGTAGTATTAGGGCCTTTTCCTAGGTAATTTCCTCTTCCTCTTGGTGAAAAGTTTCTCCCTCCTCTTCTAGATCTTCCTCTTTGACTAAGAAATGCTTGGTTGTGATCAATTTGCTGCTCTTTTTTCTCTGCTACTTCAAGACTTAGTTGTAATTCATGATTCTTAAGAGCTAGAACAAACTGATTAAAAAAAGGGTAAGGAGCCTTTGAGAGCATAACAATTCTAAATTCTCTATTCTTATTTCCTAGGCCTCTTTCAAGATGAAATACTTTGATGGTGTCATCGAGAGGCTTTTTCATTGCTGCGATAATTCGATTGGTTAAGTTTGATAGAGATAAAACTTGAACATTGGTGGAAAGTTTGGTACCGTGGAATGCTATAGGGCTAGATTGGTGGAAAGTTTGAATTGTGGGGTTTAATGCCATAAACTAGTGGATAATGAATGTCAACGATTTTTTTTATTCAATCAAGTTGTTATTGAAGTTTATTTTATCATTGCATTGATCCAAGTCCAATAAACTAACATCCTAGGTTATTTAATGAGCCTTGAACAGTATGTAGTAGATATACAAGGGATCGTGTTCAAGTAATAACCTAAAGGGTCTATAGTATATGGACACAGGCTGGGTACCTTATCATGTTGACACTATGGGTACAACCATGTTGTATTTAATACCAACGAATTGATCCAACTTGTTCATGTAGAGACATGTGAGTGGGGGGTATCCTATACATGAGTTTGTATAAGACTGGACCGCGAAATAATTAATAATCATTAGATGTAACACCGTTGACTAATTAGGTTATTATGTCATAGGATGACCTTGTGACTCAGTCTTAATCCTGAGTGTGTTATGGACTCCTGTCTACGAGGGATCGTCTCTTGATTTGCATGGGTGAGAGTGACCCGATGTAGCCGACTCAATAAGCTTACCACTTTGGAGACAAAATCGAGTGGGGAGCTGGGAATATAACAACACAAGATAGAATTCACTCCTTCCCGACTTTAGGGTAAGTATATGAGTATTCCCTTAAGTGTTTAATGGTTAGACCATAAACATGTTGTTTATTAGAGGATCAGTGGTACTTAAGAGAGAAAAATCATTGATAAAACAATAATTTGACCCAGCTGAAGTTACGAACACTTGTGAATAATTGTCTTATTGCTAATGGTCAATATCCTTGGACATAAAATATTCTACAGTGAGAAAAGTGCATTGTAAGTCTTTAGTGGAGTGACCCACAGTTAACCAATGTTGATTATTTTAATTAATGAGTTTAATCAATTCATCTAGTATTGTTGAAGCTTCTAATCTATAAGTTCATTAGGTCGCCTTACTAGCTCGTAAAGGATAATTAAGAACATTTAGTGTAACGCCCCTGAATTTCAACAACTCATACAGGGACATTACTAATCCTACTTGCTCCAAGGTTTCTCCCAAGGCATAAAGGCCACTAACAGCTAGGAAATTCAGCTTTTTATTTGCTCAACTTAAACTTGTGGACACTTCACTTATTTAATAAATGGAACAACTTGTCCTCCATGGACAACAAACACGTAACTCTCCGTTTAAATCAAAGCGATGAGAATTCGAGTAAACAACAATAGACAAACAACTTATTCGATTCAAGCATATAACCATGCAGAATAATAACAAATCAACTAACAAAACCTAGAAGGTTCATATTTTATTCGATTACTAAAAAGAATCATCCTACCCTCTGTGGGCTAACGAAACCTAACTCTCCTGCTTAACCAATCAAAACTATATCAAGCAACAAATTTAAACAAATGACAACATCGATGCAACTGCAAAATGCCCATACCCAACAAATCAATAATGACTAGACCGCCTCCTAAACAACACTCAACTAGGTGTTAGAACAATCAAACAATAACCATCAAACTATCCTATCAACGAAAGTAAAGAGTAACGCAGCCTGATGGTCCTTCCTCGGTCAGACCTCCTCCATGTGATCACCATGATCGTAAATCTGGTCTTCACCTGAGAACAATAATTGTAAGGGGAGTGAGTATATAAAATACTTCATAAGTAGGCTTCACCAACTACCACAAACAACATGCTCAAAGACAGATTATTCAACACAATAAGATAAATTAGAAATATGCTTAATAGATCATAACACGTAAACAACACAACACCATGCATTTAAGGTATATAACCCAAGTAACCTCATCTTCAGAGCTCGCTAGCCTCTAACTCTCTCAAGCCTTTCCAAACTAATCCACCTGTCTAAACTCTAACAAGTAACATATAGTTACTTCAATTAAAAAGTTAGCTCATTGCAATGTTAAAAATCTGATAACCCGAAGATAATTTATGAAATTTAATTGGACCTAGAAAACTAACTTGAAACTTTTAAAAATGACTTATAAATAAAAAGAAAAAAGAAAAAAAAAACATAGGGACTAAACCTTAAGTCAAACTATATATGTTGATCAAATTATATACTAAACTTTTATATGAAATAAATTCAAACTATGCTCAAACCATACCAACAAAATTTTTTAATTTAACATAGTCTTTGTCATACCAGATTTAAAATTATTCCTCAATATTAAATTAACTTTATAAGTAATGGTAACAAGATAACTTATTTACTGGATTTTTTTATTTTTAATATTGAATAAAAAAATACACTTTAATGTTTGTTAGTACTTAAACTTTAAAAAATTGAGTATCTTTAGAACTAATAATTTGGAAATATTACTTAGTATATGATACTTTGATAAATATAATTGTGTAAATACTTAAAATTTATATACTATATTTGCTTATCTTTATTTATTTATTATTTTTTTTTTGGAAAGAAGAACTATCTCATTGATGTAATAGTTATTCTATTACAAAAATAATAATAATAATAAATAAAGATATTTTTTTATTATTTTATTTTTATTTTATTTCGTTGATCTTCATAGTTTCAATATATATTTTTTTTTCGAGTACATATCTATCTTTACAGTTTAAATAATAATATGATTTTGTCACAAAAAAATCATATAAAATTATTTTATAAATTATAATAATTTAAAAAAGTTTTATTAAATTAAAAACAATATATTATAAATACAAAAATAATAAAAAAATTAAATATTTACAAAATAATAATTAACATTTTTTTTCTAATTATTATTTTGCTCTCAAGCATGAGAAGAACAAAAATGAGAATAATGTTTTTTTTGGGAAATAGAAAAAGACCCTTCGGCTTCTCCTCTCTCGAATCCTTCTATCTCTTCCTTTCTCCTACGTATTATAAATTATATGTTTAATTCTCACAACAGAAATTAATTAGTTGATTTAAGAGGGTGAAGACGTGGTCATGGCAAGTAAAGTTTCTAATTCTCTGAATAAAGCTGTAGTTAAAACTTCGATTTACTGGAGAATGAGGACTACGCCGGAGCATTTCTTGAAATGAATGACAAATTGCGAAGAAAATGGTTGATACGGAAACTTCGTCCCAAGGACAAGGTTATTTTAGGTTCTTTTCATCAATTGCTTCCATTATATTATTTCTGTTTCTGCTTTTCTTGTGTTTGCAAAGAAAAAATTAATGTTTCTTTTTCAACAGATGAAGATTTGTGTGAGAGTGGCCATAAACAAGGTAGTTGTTCTATGGGTTTTGGAGATTGTATATGATCGCGGATTTGAAGGCTAAAATTGCAGCAGAAGAAGGTATTCCCATTCAACAAAAAGTCTTGAATTTCCAAGGACGTAGGCTTGAAGATAGCGAAACTCTAGCAGACTATGGCATCAGAAGCGATAATGTCGTGTGCATGTTTTAGATCAGAAGAATTTGTGTTGCACCCCCACCACCACCTGATTGAAGTTGAAAAAGTACTCGCTTTGACAAACAAGGAAACCACCAAGCCTCATTACAGGGAACGGACCGGTCATTGCCAAGAACCGACAATCGCTCGACGGGCCCATGCCCTGAAATACATTGATAGAACATACATCTACCCCATCTACCGCTATAAATACACCACTCACCCATGGGTTCAAGTACGAAAATCTGTCTGATGTTTAAATATTGACTTGGGTGTCGGAGTGGCTTACCTCCATGCAAGTACTCGAGAATCGTTCTAAGTGGTGCCAACGACCTCTGAAGTCGTCTTCCGTACCTCGTCAGGATTTTGCATCAACAACTAGGATGAACTGTTATTAGCTTAAATTCCAATGTGATGTTCATTTGAATGAATGATAAAATAAATAGTATGAATCTATTTTATTCTAGAAATTATCTAGCATTGGAAAATTACTATTTATATTTGGTTGTATAAATCAATAATTAAAATTAATGGATTATCGAATAAAATTTAGACAACAAATTAATGCAAAAGCCACCATGAACTATAAAGCACCACGATAACTTTTAACTTTAGTATATATCCGTCTAAAGTAATGAAACTATGGCAATTAAATCTACTATCACACTGAGTTTAATCGCAACAATTTTATGCCAACTTAAATATAGTTTCACTAATTTAGGTACTTATTTTTAACCAAATAGTCGTAAGTTCGAATCTCCACTAAGAACGAATCTACAGCAGGTTGAACCCAACTGGGAAGAACATTAGTTGAATTATATGCTACTGTTTTTCTTTTGGTTTTTATATTTTCTTTTTGTTATATTTAAATATCTCAATTAAAAAAAAGGAAAAAAACACTTAATATATATAACAAAAGAGAAATTTCCTTTGTACCCTGTATTTTTTTCATTATAAAAAAACACGCCTACCATATACTTTATACTCTGTGTATATATATTATTTTTTTAGTACTATATTTATTTACAATGTATATAAAAAATTCTTTATATAAATATGTAAACTTTTAAAAAAGAAAAACAAAATATATATGTTGTGTGATATTCAAACTTTAATAATTAAAGTAAATTTTTTCTACATTTTGAAAGGTTTACAAGTGCAACCACACTATTCTTTTGCATTTAAAGAAATTGTTGGTTTTTTCTTTTCAATTTATATATTGTCATTGTATGTATATAAGTAATATTTTTTCTATAGTCTAAGATTCTAAGGTACATTTTTTTTAACTTTACGTCATACATATCAAGTCCCGAAGAAAAGTTTTAGACTCTCTACAATTTTATAACTATGAGAAAACTGCAACAACTCTTATAGTTTAGAAGTGATTTAGAGTTTGACGTTTAGAATTTAATAATCTTTATATAGTTCTTGAGTACATTTTGCATTTTCAGACCCAACCAACAAAGTTATAACCTAGAGTTTAATTACAACGATTTTGTAAGTTTTCAACTGTAATTAATCAGATTGAAAGTTTGAGAATGAGATTCTAACAACTTTATAAATTCGGGAATTTACATAATTACTATAAAAATAACTATGAAATTTTTAAATATAGAAAAAAAAAATTGAAGTTATACAAAAAATAGCACCATTATTCAAATCGAACGCAAATTAAAAGGTAAGTACACATAACACTAAGAAAAGTCAGGTCTATATTTTTTAAAAATATGAAAACTGGTAACCTGTTTAGCATTGATATTACATTTATGTTAGGTAGAATCTTTCATTGAATCGAGGTAGCATTAATTTAATTTAATTTAAACGTACGTGATGAACTTTTTTGCTTTGGAAAAATGGCACTCAAATTTAGTCGTAATGTTGGGAATAATAATGTTATGACATTGGAAATCAAAAACAAATTAAAATAGGGTTGTCCTGAAAAACAGAGAGTACCATTGAAAAAAGGAAAAAAAAAAGGGGGCTGAATTTAATTAATTGAACCTACTAAAAAACAAGATGATCGATTAGCTTCTCATGCAATGTCATTAATACTTTTCTCTATTGCAATGGGTGACAAATTTCCATGAGTACAACATATTGGAGAGAGGATTCGAATTCACAACTTTGTGATTTGAGATATATGCCAATTACTGTTCAGCTATGCTCGCTTTGGTATTGAGTTGGGTAAATTACAAATTTGTCTTCAAACTTTTTAATTTGTGTTCAATAGAAATTTGTACTAACTTTTAATTTTATGTCTATTAGGTTGTTTAATTTCTTCCAAATAATTCTAAATAAAAATTGGAAAGATAATAATTATTCTTTTTTAGATATTTTATAGATAGATTTAAATTGATTAAAGAGGGGATATACAGCCAAAGCGAGTATAGTTCAGCATTAATTGACATATATTTCAACCAAGAGTTGTAAGTTCGATCTTCCACCTCATATATTGTATATAAACAAATGTGTGTGTATATATATATATGACCATTTGGAGTAGTTTGTGGGCAAAAAGCCCGTCTTCGGAGGTTGATTTTAAATCGCCGAAGCGAAGGCCATTCTCCAGAAAAGCTGCGGGCTGATTCTTTTTAAGTTGTGAGCATTTCGGGGCTATGACCTAACCCTCAGCATAATTTTGAACATACATTTTATTCTGTGTTTGTCATAAGTTCATAACTTAATTTTCGAGCCTCATACGTCAAAATGCAAAATGATTGAAAGTTTAGGCCTTCATCCATCGAAAAATCAAAATACAAAAGGACGGAGGGAATTGAAATAAGAAAGATTGGAATTTGTAGGTCTTATTCGTGTTTGGACAAGTTGGGAAGATCTCTTTTTTTCATTCAAGTCTGCTCAGGATTTTGTTTGCACACAAATCTTTTGATGGTAAAGAATAGGAAAGCAATATTTAACCCTGACCCTAAATTTGTTCCCTCCCTCTCTCAAATTAAATCTCATTTAGAATGGGACTAAACTTTATAAAAATCTATTTTCATTTTAATTAGGAAGCTAATAAAATAGTTGATTTGAAACTACCACCAGTAGAAAGTTGGCCTTCAATGACAGTTAAATTCTATCATGAATTATGACAATTATCTAATTATCATCTATTAAGGCATCAAGAAAGAGGAGAAGACGACAAATTTGAAAAATTGTCATCAATGCATTTACAACTACAGTTATACTTTTTATCATGAATAGATTTTTCATCACAATTAATAAATGTCACAAAAAGTCAATAATTTATAAGTGTCACTAAAACAATCAAATATTTTTGTCATCTTGTCAATAAATACCTAAACACGACAGTTTATTAATTGTCATGAATTAGTATTTAACAATAGTTAAAGATTGACATGAATTTTTTTTTTCACGATTATTTATAACTGTCATGAAAACTTTTGTAGTGATAGTTTTAATAGTCAATATTGTCAGTTTTAACTATCACGAAAAATTGTATAATGACAACTTAAAAATGTCATGCAACATTAAATAATGACATTCGATATATGTCACGTAAAGGTATACAACGATAATTTAAAACTATCATGATATACTTAATAATGTCAACATTTAATTGTCAAGAAACGGTTTTGAATGTTTTTTTTTTGTCACGAAACCTGTTTTGTTGACATCTGTAAATGTAACTTTTCATATAAACTTGTTTTAAAATGTTTTTAAAAATCGCTTTCCATAATTGTACCTGTACCTGTCAATTGTGAGTATACTCTTAAACTTGTTCTCCCAGCTCTATGCATACCCCTATATATATATATATTGCTAAATACATTTCCATTTAACTGTATTTAACTTTAGAAAAAAGATGAGTTTTTCTCACTTAAAAAGAAATGAACAACCATCAACCATACAGAAGTTTGTCCAAGATGGTTGAGACTTTGAGAATCTTTTTTAATTTATTTGTATAATTTAAAATTTAATAATAATGTTTTATTGGTTTCATTTTCTTCCTTAAAGTTGAAATAATAATTAAAAAATCATATTAAATTAAAACTATTCTCGCAATTTTAGTCAAGATTTAAAAACATCAAGACATGACAGTGCAAATTGAGAAAGGAAAGTGAATGCTTTGAGATCTACGAAGAGCCATAAAAAGATCATCACTTTTGCTCTAGAAAGAATCTTCCTAGTGTTGTAAAATCAGTCGTCTTTTAAATCATGGATTGGATACTGTTTACGTAGAATTTCCGTCTTTGGGATTTCACCAAATTTGCATCAATTCAATACTAAAAAGATAAAAAGAGATTTGACGCCAATCTGCAAAACAAACAAACTTCAACACCGATGTGGTGCTCCACACAGACTCGGATGCAAGTTAGAATCAGAAGTTGATGATTATCAAGAGTACGACGTTATTCAACGTATCTTTAGGATTAAGTCTCTTCCTCTACTTATAGGAGTTGAATCCTTGTGTTTGAATCCTTGTGTGAAACCCTAACTCTTTGGGCTTGAGTACCTTGTCGTTGGGCTGGATGTTGTTGAATTGAAGGGTCATTGGTCCGTTGTAGAGTTTTGCTAAGATGAGATAGATTTGGATCCATCTTCACAATTAAATTGTCGGAGGACCATCGTTGTGGCCAAGAATTGGCCCGCTTAGGCCGATCTATAGGCTACCCGCCCTCAATGGGTTAAGTCTCGGCTGGGCTTCTACGTCCAGGCCTTATTGGAACACAAATTACTTAATCACCAGCTATGAATCACTGGATCACAAATTAGATCTCTTCCTAATTCTGCCAAATTCACAATGGCAAATTATTTAGTCATAGAGGAACTTCCTTCTTTACCAAGGCAAATCTTCATAATTTCCTACCATTTTCCTTATCCAAGCCTTGACCTTTATTCCTTACCTTATTTGCTGAAGCAAGTGTTGAGTTTTGTACCCTAAACTCTTGGTTTGTAAACATAAAACAAATATTTAATCAATAAAGTTGTTATTGATGCTTCATTTAGAATTACATTAACCCAAATAACATCCGAGGTTAAGTCATGTAACTGGAATAGTATATAACAGATATATAGTATATATTTAATATATAACGTATATATTTGATATACAATATATATATATACACATTATATATTCGATAGACAGGTGGATAATGTTCAAGTAATTAATAACCTAGAGGGTCTATAATATATAGATAAGGTTGGGTACCTAACTTATCCTGGTAATACTATGGATACGACCCACTTTGTAATAGCTACAAATGACTTGATCCAGGTCATTCGTTTGGACACATGCGAGTGAGGGTATCCTATATAATGAGTTTGTATAAGACCGGACCGCGAAATAATTAATCTTTAGTTGTAGCTAATAGATTAATATTTCAATAGGATGACTAGATAACTCGATCTCAATCCTTTGTGACTTATGGACTCCTGCCTGTTAGGGCTCGTCATTTGATTTGTATGACTGAGAGTGGCCCGAGTCGCCGACTTAATATTCCTACCATTTTGGGGATGAGACCAAGTGAGGAGTTGGGAATATAACTACACAAGATGGAATTCACTCCTTCCCGACTTTAGGATAAGTAGATGAGTGTTCTTTTAAGTACTAACACCGGAACTTGAACAAGGGGCTCCATCCTCTCACTGGACCCGAGAGGGACTTCCGGTTATTGGTTGGATCATAACCGAGTTGTTCATTAGAGGATCAGCGATACTTAAGGTCCAAGATGTAACACATGGGTAAAACGGTGATTTGACCCATTTGTGGTTATGAACACTTGTGAAAGATTAAATTGTCATTAATGGTCAAAATCTGTGGACCCAAAATATTCTACAGTGAGAAGACTGCGACTGTAGGTCTTTTGTGGAGTGATCGACAATTAATGAATGTTGATTAATATGGTTAATGAGTTTAATCAATTAAACTCGTATCGTTGGAATTTCTGATATGTAGGTCCATTAGGTCTGCTTGCTAGCTCGTAAAGGAAAGTTAAAAACATTTAGTCTTGAAAAGAATTTGAATAGTTCAAATTTGTTAACGGGAATTAAAGTTAATTGTATGAGATACAATTAATATAATTTCTGTTGATACATTATGATATAAAGTTAATTTTGAATTGGATTCAAAATTATGAGAAAGATGGATGTTCTAATTTTATTCTAATATGATTGGTTAATTTAATTAAATATGATTTAATTAAATTAATGAGATATATTAAATGGGTTAAATTAAATTAATACTTTATTTTGTAATTAATTAAATTAGATTTAATTAATACATAAACAAAAAAAAAAAGAAAAAAAAGAAATATGGGAAGTGGGGAGGTGGTGAATAGGGAAGCTGTGACTTCCCCCTCACTCTTCCCCCCTTATAAAAGGGTGGTTCTCCCCTTTTTCTTGTTGTTTCCCAAAAGTCAATTGAATGAGTTTCGGCCAATCTCTCGATCCCCCTCTCATTTTTTAGACGGTTCCCGCAAACCGAGTTCTTAACATCCAGATGATAGCGAGGAAGGCTTTTTGTAGCGTTGGTGTCTACATTCAAGAAGTGTTTTCAAAAGTATGTTTCACTAACTTCCTTTTAATCATGCTTATGTCCATTTTTTTGTACTTACATAACAAGATCGAAGCACACGTGTTCACGCACTTCCGCTGCGGGATTCAATCTCTTCAATTGGTATCAGAGCTTAGGCTCTTCTTTCGATCTTGTTTTGAATTACAAAGAAAATTATGGTGGGTGTTTTCTCTACATTTGATGTATGTGGTTTGCAAATAAATATTTTCGGTTTTTGGCATTATATTTACAGTATTTTTGTTGATTTGATCAATGTAAGGGCCTGTTGTTTTAGGCGTTTAATTCTGTAAATCGATTATGTAAGTTCATGTTGTTCGTGGCAAGGAGTTGTTATGAAAGAGTACTAAAGAAGTGAAGAAAAACTAGAGAAACCAGGCGGACAGCACTGGCAGCGCCTAGACGCTACCAACAATGTAGAAGACCCGAGGCACTGCATAGTGTGCAGCGCTAGGAGCCACTAACCGACGCCTAGGCATTGCCTGTGCGGTTTTTTCCTGAGATCTCACAAGGCGCTGCAGAGAAAAAGCGCCTAGGTGCGGACCAGTGGAAACTAAGTGCTGACTAGCAGCGCCTAGGCATCGAAGATTATTATTATTTTATTTCTTATAGGATGCCAAAAACCAATCTATTTTGCTATTTAATTATTATGCATTGTGAATGATAGTTAATTAAATATATGTTGCATAAGAGTATGCCATATAGTTTAAAATCCCTCCATAGGTTAAGCATGTTCATGCATCATATGTCTGTAATAGTTATAATGTATGGTAACATGATTTATTTTCATAATTAACTAATATAAGTGTTGTATTAATTAGATGAAAATAAAGTTGCATTGAGCATGACATTACTTTAGTAAATATAAATGTTATATTTATGTATGTCATTGATGCATCATTCTAATTTTAATTTCTTTAAATTTACAAGAGAGATAAGTTTGGTGAATAGAAATTAAAATCTATAATCAAGAGTTGCATGCAAACCCTAAGTCTTTAATAATTAATTTTAAAGGGGTTTGAAATTGATTTGATCTTAGGTTATATACTTTTTATTTTCCGTTTTTAATAGGTTTAAAACGACGAAATAAAATGTTAATATAAAATATTGCCTATAAGGGAACCATGTATAAGGAATGTTCTGTCTAGGTTGAGGTACTTAAGCTGACTATAAGGGAACATCTCTACATGGGAACTGACCCAGGGGTTGAATTAGTCAATCTTTTATAACATGCAGTAATATGCTTAGTTCGTTAAAGTGTTTAATGAACTAAAAAATTAGTGTTAAACAAATCCAATATAAAAATTATATTGGACAAACTAATAAACTTAGATAATTTCATTTAGCCGGATTTTACCTAAGTAATTGTTGTTTCCACACAATCGTACTGACAACACGTGCAAGTATACACGAAATGTCGATTGAAGTACGAAACAAGGTCGAATCCACATGAGCTTTTGATGATATTTTAAACGATGTTCTCAGATACCAAAAGTTTAAAATAAAGAAGTGTAGAGGTTGTTTCGTAACTAAACAAGTAAGCATAAAATAAACAAAGCAATAAACAAATCACAGCAGCAGACACACTTTGTAAAGTTGATAACAAGAAGAAGAAACAACACAGGATATGAAAACATGGAGATAACAAATGTGGAAAAGCAGGGGAGATTCACATGCATTCACAAACCTATCAACCTACCCTCTAGCTAATAAACATTCATTAATGCCCAACTCGACTTGGTTCCTTTCCGAGACACCCGAACATGGAAACCCACAACTCCCATTGTTAGGTTTCCAAGCAATAAAAACAAGTTCTAGGCATGATTAGAGGACCCCATTCCTGAGAATCTACAAAATACTATAGAAAAGTACTAATCACAAATGAAGCAAGTCAGCAACCGTAAGCCCTCCCGGGTCAATACTGAAGCTAGCATACAGAACAAAATGACCAATAATGCTCAATAAGATATAAGAAATAAACACAGCTTCATTTAAAAATGAATATAGTAGCTAGAGGTTCAGTTTTACAGGAGTTACAGCATGGGAATCTCCCCCGAAATGAGGTTTAGTTCATAAATGAAAAGGAAAATACAATGTGTAAAAGGATAAGACAACCCATCGTAGGGAGACAACAGAAAACCGAAGAAGAAAAAGTTGACAGCTTAAAACTACAGTAGAATCTCCCCCTTTGTCATCAACTTTCTCCCCGGAAATGGACAGAATCGTCCTCCTTGTATTTTCAGCTCTAAAAAACGTGCTTCTCTTGGGATCTGTGTGTGGCGGCTAGGGCAACATACCCATTTTATATCGGGTTTTGTATTTAGGGCATCCAACTGAAAGTTGTACGGACAATGTAAATCTCGTGTCTGGGCTGTTACTCCGGAGTGAATCCATGCTCCAGCTTTGCTTCGCTCCAACTTTTATCTGCTTTGTCTTGAAATTGTCTAGCTCGCTTTTCTCCAGATTTAGCACTCTCTTTATGTTTAGTCTTCTACTTCAAAACGCATTTATACCAGAAATAAGAGCATTTAGTGCAATATTTAGCTACAACATTCAAGACCTGGGGCTTTTAGCTCGGATTCCATTTTCTACTCTTTTCTAGGCTAATTAAGAACCAAAACTGACACACTTTAACAATTCCGTGTATAAAATTACCCAAATAAACAGTAGAATAACTCTCTATTGGAGAGTTATCATCAGTAATAAACCCTATTTTTAAAATACTAAGTGGGAGGATTAGGTATATATTAAACATACCAAGTATGTGAGATATATGCGGTATATAGATATATATATTCTTTCCCTCACGTTCTCCGTATAAGTTCACACCGTAAGTTTCATGCTTGGCCTCGTGTCACCTTAGGTACGACCTCCCTACGAAAGGAGTTTGCATGGTTCAAATACCAAGGTGAATGGAGAAAGTATTTATAGTAAGCGGGAGAAGGACGTGGGACAACACATCCTACAGTCTCCTCTATTGGTTTACAACGTGAGGTTTCACACAAGACCTGCGTGTCGTCCTAAAACGACCACTCCTACAAAGGGTCTGTTGTAAGGAATCAAAATTAGGGCGAACTCCAAAAATGGATAAGGTCTCTTAGGTTTTGCACCAATATTTGTCATTTCCTACGGTAGGCTTATTGAGGCGGACCTTTAGGGTCTGAAAATGGCGAGTCACACTTACGGAAAGTTGTTAAGTTAGTTAATAACTTCTTGACCAAACAAGTGGTGACTAACTATTATAGGAATAAGAGTTATTATGGTGTAATATTTAGTTAAGAATGTTTCAATTCAGTGAAGGAGTAGTTAACTGCCCTACGGTAGCTATTGCTCTAAATCACTGAAGCATCGTTGCAAAAATAATCTTGATTGATAGGGTGCATTATTACTTTTTGCTAAAATGGATTGGTTTTAATGGGTAGCACAATAATCTAATATAGATTTGTTTGTATTTCAGCATGTCTACTTCTGTCATTTCCCTGCTTGCTGCCGAAAAACTTAACCACAAAAATTACATACAATGGAAAACGAACCTTACCACAATACTCGTGGTAGATGATCTTAGGATTGTCTTAACTGAGGAGTGTTCTTAGACTCCCACGCCTAATGCAGCCCGAGCGAGTCGGAATGCCTAAGACAGATGGATCCAGGCTAATGACAAGGCCAAAGTCTACATCTTAGCAAATATATCCGATGTGTTGGTCAAGAAGCATGAGAGCATGATCACCACAAGGGAGATCATGGAATCATTGAGGTCATGTTTGGACAACCTTCCATTAAAGCTTGGCACGATGCCCTCGTGTTCATTTACAATTCCCGCATGAACGAGGGAACATCAGTGCGAGAACATATTCTCAACCTGATGGCCCACTTTAATTTGGGTGAAGTGAACGGGACCGTCATAGACAAGGGGAGCCAGGTCAGCTTTAATTATCTTAGAATCTCTTCCAAAGAGTTTCCTACAGTTTCGAAGCAATGCTGTGATAAACAAGATAGAGTACAACCTTACCATGCTATTAAATTAGCTATAGATTTTTCAGTCTCTTATGAAAAATAAAGGGTAGGAAGGGGAGGCAAACATTGCCACCTCAAAACGGTTCCATTGAGGTTTGACGTTAGGAACCAATCTGTGCATTCTTCTTTTGGAAGTGAGACTTTCAAGAAGAAAGGTTTAGGGAGTAAAAGCTAACTATATAGCTGCTGCTGCCAAGAAGGGCAAGGCCAAAGTTGCAGACAAAGAAAAATTTTTGCACTGCAACGTGGATGGGCACTGAAAAAGAAACTGCTCAAAATACTTGACCGAAAAGAAGAAAGTCAAAGAAGGTAAATATGATTTACTTGTTCTTGAAACTTTCTTAGTGGAGAATGATGATTCTGCCTGGATACTGGATTCAGGGACCACTAACCATGTTTGTTCTTCTTTTCAGGGAATTAGTTCCTAGAGGCAGCTTGATGCTGGGGAGATGACTCTCAAGGTTGGAACGGGAGATATCGTCTCAACAGTCGTAGTGGGAGACCTAAAGTTGTTTTTAGACAAGAATACATATGTATGATTAGATAATGTGTATGTAGTTCCCAAAACAAAGAGGAACTTAATTTCAACTTCTTGTCTACTAGAACAATATTATGTTGTTTCTTTTTCATTAAATGAAGTGTTCATTTCATAAAATGGTGTTAATATTTGTTTTGAAAAACTCGAAAATAATTTATATGTGTTAAGACCAACCATAACTATAGAAATTTTAAATACAAAGTTATTTAAAAATGCTAAAACTCGACAAAAAGACAAAGAACTTCTCCAAAAGAAAATACCTATCTTTGACACTTAAGATTAGGTCACATAAATCTCAATAGGATTGGAACATTGGTTAAGAGTGGGCTAGAAGATGATTTCTTACCTCCATGTGAATCTTGTCTTGGAGAAAAGATGAGTATAAGATCTTTTACTATAAAAGGTTACAGAGCCAAAGAACCCTTGGAGCTGGTTCATTTAGACCTTTGTGGTCCGATGAATGTTAAAGCCAGGGGAGGGTATGAGTATTTCGTCTCTTTCATAGATGATTATTCAAGGTATGGATATCTCTACCTAATGCAACATAAGTCTGAAGCCCTTGAAAAGTTTAAGGAGTACAAGATTGAAATTGAGAACCAATTAGGTAAGACGATAAAGACACTTCGATCTGATCTGGGTGGAGAGTATATGGACTTAGGATTCCAGGACTATATGAGAGAACATGAAATTACATTCCAACTCTTAGCACCTGGTACACCTCAACAGAACGGTGTATAAGAAAGGAGAAATAGAACTTTGTTAAACATGGTTCGATCTATGATGAGCTATGTTCAATTGCTTGCCTCGTTTTGGGGTTATGCAGTCGAGACTGCAGGGTTATGGTCCCCAATATAATATGCTTCTTTAGTCTCTTATTCTCCATCTAATAGATAGTATTGCGCATCTTTTGTCTAAGACTGCAAAGTTGAGGAAGACCCAAATGACACAGATATTGCTACAAGAATTTCGGAATCTCAACTCATTCCAACTCATGGATCCAGGTAATTCGTAGTTCTTTGGCCTACTCTCATGCATAGATCCTATAGTAAAGTTTTTGTTTCCTAATAGCGGTGACTTGTAAATAGTGATACATGTGGTATAGATAGCAAGTTTCAATTATGCCTTTGAACTTTATGGTAGGTTTCAATTATGTCCTTATTGTTTTAAAAGTACCTTTAACTTTTAAAATTGTGTCAAAACAACTTGATAACCTCCCCTATTAAGATGAAGACGAAAATATAATGTAGCCGAATAGTTTATTAGATATCCTATAAATGAATTAAATTTATCTTAACTCATCAGTTCAAGATTTTTGGTTGATTGGTGGTTTATTCATATTTAAGATGTGCATGTTAAACATGATTAAATCTCCAATCACTTAAAAGCTTAAACTTGAAGGTTTATTGATTGTGTAATCATGTTCGAGATGGTATCAGAGTAGAAGGTCCTGTATTTGAATCCTTGCATTATTGCTTCCTCCCCATTTAATATTGATTTCACTTTGTGAAAAATTTTCAAGCTCACAAGTGATGGGAAGTATTAGATATCCTATAGATGAATAATTTTATCTTAACCCATCAGCTTAAACTTTTGGGTTTATTAATCGTCTTAATCACATTTAAAAGTGTCACGATTAAAGGGGAAAATAGATTTAAGAGGAAAGTTTTGGTTTAAATGATGGGAGAACTCACATATAGTGAGAAAAATCATGTATTGGTAAAAATTAGGGGTGAGCATCGGTCGGTCGGGGTCGGTTTTTGACCAATCCTGACGCCGAAAACCGACCTAGTCGGTTTCCAAATCTAAAACCGATGGTTATAATCATCTCTATGCGGGCCGACTGACCATCAGTTCGGTTGGTCAGTGTTGTCAGAAAACAGACACTCAAAAAATAAAACAAAAATGAAGGGGCGGGGACCGAGGGTTGCGAAACTGAGGAGGAGTCGATAGTGAGGGCGGGATGCGCGATAAGAAATGGGAAGAAAAAAAGAAAAGAATGGGAAAGATGGAAGTGGAAGGAAAAAATAAAAAAAAAAACACCGAGAAAACATGAAAGAGAAAAGAAGAATGGGGGAGAGGGAAGAGAGAAAGAAAGTGGGAAGATGTTAGAGAAGATGATAAATTAAGTAAATAAATTAAAAAAGTTCCTCAAAACCAGTGGCCATGGTTTCCAAAGGACTGCAGCAGCACAGCAGACTGCATTTAATGGCTCTTGTTTTTGTTTTTTAATACTAAAGAAAAGCCGATTTTTAGTCGGTCGGTTTGGTTGGAATACCACTTTTCCAACCGAAGATTACAAGCATCGAGGTTGTGAGAAATTATAGATTGTAGTAGGAAGAGGATAAAAATAAAATAATCTAAATTAAAAAAATGATATTTGAGTCGACATGTCGACATTTCATCCACATGTCGATGACGTTGGGGAAAAACGACTTTCCCCCACATGTCGATGTCGAGCAGCTCGACACGTCAACATGTGGCTCGGAATTTGAAACCATGGTTTAAATAAGTTATTTTCACTAGTAGAAATGCGAGCTTTAGTGACAGTTAAAAATTATCATAGACTTCATTTATGACAATTTAATAATTGTCATATTTTAAGTCATCAAGAAAAGTAATATCATGAAAAATTGTCATAAATACAATTACAAGGACTGTTATAATTTGTCATAAATGAATCATTCATCACAGTTAACAATCGTCACAAATAACATATTTGATGACAATTTATATTTGTCATGAAATATAGCAAAAAATCGTATCTCAGTCAAATAAGATGTTTTCACGACAGTTTTTAATTGTCAAGAAAATCCTTTTAACAACATTTTTTAAGTGTCACGACAAATCGTATAATGACAATTTAACAAATGTCATGAAATATTTAATAACAACATTTTATTCATTGTCATGAAAATTTATATAACGACAACTAGTAACAGTCATAGTATATGTAATAACAACATGTTTTAAGAATCACAAAAAAATATTTTGTGACAATTTAAATCTTTTTTGTTGACCTTTACAACTATCATAAAACCTTTAACCATGACAATAATTGACTTTGGACATTGTCAAAAGAAGTTTAACAATGACAATTTACATCTCTTTTGGTGACATTTATTGCACTTTTTTAACTGTCATAACTATGAAATTGATAACAATTTTCATATAACTGAATAAAACATATGATGATAGGTTTTTTAAAGTTATTTTCCACAACAATAGCTAGTACTTGTCCATTATGACATATTTCAGATACAAAATCGTATATAGTTTTACATCAACACCGTGAATTATTAAACTATATTCAAATGTAGATGAACCAAGTATATAAATATTCATATGTAGTAAGATAATATATTGAAAGTTCGAAATTCTCTATACCTGTAAATTCCAAAATGTAACAAAGTTGCATATAATAAGGTCAAAGTCTTTATATACATATACAAACGAAATATGATCAAATTTGTACATTATACTCTATACAAATACCTATAACTACAATAAGAGAAAGAAACCTATATTTCATACACTAACCCAACAAACTATATCACATTACATCAACATCGTACATGTTGAACCTACGCCAAAATTATTCCCCAAACATTCTCCTTTCTCAAAATGATGCTCCCACCAACCTACTATTTCAACAAAATAAAAACGAATGATTAAGAAAATATCTAATATCAACTCTCACATTTCTTTCTAATTCCAACATGCATTACATTTGAGTAATAGATAATCACACAACTTCCTTAACAATCATTATGATGATTCAATGATATAGATAAAAAGAACAACAATTGCATAGACATACGAATCTTAAATACTCATTACAACAAATATCAATCTTATATAAATATCTAAATCAGCCCATAATATATAAATTTGAAGGGGTCAAATGTCAGCATCTAACTAACATATATATATGTTTCACGTACTAACCTAACAAAGTCCATAAATCAATTAGTTGCAATCATGGTTTTTAACTTTTTAAGTTCGTGCAATATGTAAAGAAGAAAACAATATCAAGTTAGCTAAATGAATAAGAGAAAAATATATATTATGAGAAAATGAACTCATATGTAAACTCAAACTAACCTGATGATTAACTCTTAACATTAAACCACATATATATAAAGGTAGAGTTGAAATTTCAAGTAAAAAAGAAAGATAAAGGCAGTCAACCAACCTGGGCATGGTGAAGGTCCAACTTTATATGCTTTCTAAACGAGGGATGTGATGGGTGAATGTGTAACCTAACTCACATCTAATGATAGTTTTTTGTGTCGTGCCGAAAAGTTCCTCTATCTTCAACTTTTTCTTTCAAGCAGTTGCTTCAAGCTTTTCGTTTTAAGTAGTTGCTTCAAGCTCCTGAAGAATGCCCACAAGCTTAAGGGAGCAAATATAGTAACAAGAAAAAACTTAGTCCCTTAATCTTTTTTTGGATTTTACGACTTTCAAATGATGAGCTTTCTACCAAATGCAGAGATACAAAAACAAAAGAAAAAGTTCACTAAAGAAGAAAACTTGCAAGAATTATCTGTTACAGGTTGGAAGAACTGAAACTCAATAGAATGCATACTCCACAACTAAAAAAACTCAATTCTATTTAAGTTTGATCAAACATATTACTCATTAAAATAAGTTTTTTGATTCCAATTTTCAACAAAAAGATCTTGACCTTGTCACCAAGCATAACGTTTTACTAATTTTTTTCTTTTCCAAAAATTTAAAAAATTTTTGATCTTGTTTGATGCTTCAATAACCATGCAACTGATATAAAATAATTTTCATTCTAATGATTCTTCGATGTCACTAACTAAATGATAGAACCCAGAAACACACCAAGAAAAAAATACTAATTAGCTTCAAAAGGGCGAGGAATAAATTCTAGTTTTAAGTGAAAACAAGGACGGTAACTAATTACTGATCACCAAGTTATTTCAATTCACGAAGCCTACAATATGAGAATAAGTCAAATCAATCAGACTACAGCTAATAAACAGTATCTTTCAAACTATGCCTAACAAGTATATGCTAAAGTGTTGTAGTTCTCATGTTCCAACTAGGCCTAAGAAAGAAGCACAAGCCTTAACAATATAGATATATAGTTATACAGTGAGAGGTGTAATTTGACAGTATTTAAGTACCATTTATGCACTACGTACGAACTAGTTACTTCATTTTGCAAAAAAAAAAAAGTCAGTGACAAAACTTACATTAGTTGCTCCATAACATAACACTTGAGATCTTGCGAATTTCAGATGTAGAATCCTGATCGAGAAATAGTCGTCCCACAATTTCATACCAATAAGCTTCCTTTAGAGATTCAACATTCAAGGTAATCATTCTTAAAGCAATGAATGATAAAATTTTCAGTAATTAACACCAAGATCAGTTCTATAATTCACTCAAACAATGGTCACATAGCCATAGAACAAACTAGCAGACCATGTTACCAAATTTATGTCATAGTTTGAATATTTATTCTATAACTTATGGGCCAAGTAGGTTGCAAAAGTTCCAATTGAAGCAGCCACAAATATCAAGGTAAGGAGTACATATCCAAAATGGTCCGTATCGGGGGAAAAATGAAAATATAATAAGAGAGAATGCGCCTTTAGGATAAAAAAAATTTCATCCCCGCTGCCATGGATTAAGCCCCTAGTTTTTGTAATATATAAAGAGGAAGAATGAAATGTTACAGAAGCAAAGAATTAATAACCTGCTAATTGCAATCATTCAAGACATTACATCCAAATACTAAAGATCAGCCACTAGCTAAACTTAGATATTCTAGAAGTATAAATAAGCAATATCAAAACTCATCATAAAAAGCAGCCAAGGAAACAAAGCTTTATGTTTATTGAGAAGAATAAATAGTTCCAAATCATTATAAGTACAAGATCCGTGTGGTACAACAATCACACAACAACACAAGAATAAGCCACCACAACAATCCTTCGATACACCTCATGGTAATTACCAATACAATAGGCCGAGAAAGCTATTTCATGTATCACAAACCTTCAATTACCAAACAAAATTCAACGCATCATGCTGTCAATGTAGCACAAAACTAATTTTTCCAATTAAAATCAATTTTAAAACGTTCATGTTAGCTAGTGAGATACAAATAATATATAACTTGAATGCATATTTAGTGTCAATACGTATTGGAAAGAAGTACCTTTAGGAGATCGTCGCTAAGTGAAAGGAGCGATTCCAAATTGGAGATTAGGAATATTGAACTAACCACAAAAAGAATATATATATATATATATCATAAACATAAAAAAGGTAAATGAGAGGAATCAAGGAGTAGAATAGGAGCAAAAACATAAAACTTTGCTTCGCTTACATAAAACAAAAGAAAACAACACCACCAAATTCTTCTTCTCAATAATCGTTGTACAAGTGCTATTGACATAGAAAATCTATCCTGCTGCAAAGAAGTATGAAAAAATGACTTAATAAAGCATTAACAACAAAAGTAGTTATTTAACATGAAAATATAATCAAACTCTCTTTCAAAATCTACGAAAAAGGCGGCTCACTAAATAATGAAACCTTACAAAATGAACACAAATAGAAACTTTTGTGACTATTTCTCATGTACTGTTTGGACTTTGTTTGTTTTAAAAGAGTTTGCATTTAATTGACAAGAAAAAGTTTCACAATAACGCAATACGGACATGAATGGCCATGGTTTTCAAATCAGAAAACAGAAACAATGGACCTTGGATGCAATTGCACCACTAATACTCCTCAAGTTCACTTTGAATTTTTAACTATGAAACAGTGGAAATGAAGGCAGCTTGCTAAGAGAATAATGCTCCACTATGGCAAATTCTGATGTTGTTTTCAAATTACCCAGTAGGACTCTCGTCAAAAAAGGCATCATTTTTTAGTAGAGGCATCATACAACCAATAATCTGAAATTCCCTTGAATAGGGATGGTAGTTCTGGTTGCAGAGAACTACTACTATACTACTACAAGAAACTAATACCTCAAAGAAAAAAAGAAAGAAAAGAACAAATTCTTTGGTTCTATAATTTTAATCCATATGCTATTTCATTCGAGTAGCAAAATACTCCATCTATTCCAATAGTGGTGAAAAGGGAGATAGAAACTAAAGCATATTGATTAGAAGAAGGGAGGATTACAATCATTGTAGGATGTTATGTTTTCTACAACCTGATATGAAACAAAATGCAAAAGAAATTTAAAAAGCAAAGAAAACGAAAAATCAAAATCAAACGTAGCAAAGTTAATCAATTTTCACCCATCAAAATTCCATAACTCCCTCAACCCAAGCAAATATTTCAAAATTTTTATTATTGGCCATCTTCCCCTACATTTGCTAACTAATTTTAACCAAATGCAACATTATCCACTGGGGATTCGATCCCTTCAATTAGTTGACAAGCTTAGCTATAAATACTTTGAACTAATGCTGTAATTATTAGAGTGTGAGAAAAATAACGTTACTTTCTCTCTTCCATATTGTTGTAGCTTTGTTCTCTTCCTTTTGTTTTATGGTATCAGAGCCAGGTTGAAGCTCTTTTCTAGTAAACTTTTTTCTTCTTGTCTACCAGGTGTTGTTATTCTTGTTGGAGGAGATTGAAACTCGTACGTTCTTTCTTCTTGTCTATCAAGTGTTATTTGTCTTGTTGGAGGAGATTGAAAGCCTTGGAAAGAGATGGAACTAGCAAATGGAGGAGGTAGTTCGAACACATACTACTGTGTTGATAAGCTTGTAGGGACAAACTACAAGTATTGGAAGATGTGTATGGAGACATATCTTCAAGGCCAAGACTTGTGGGATTTTATTGCAGGAGATAGTACTGAAATTCCTACAAACACTCCAGAAAATTTTGAACCACGTAGAAAATGGAAGATCAAATATGGAAAAGCTCTCTTTGCTTTGAGAACTTCAATTAGCAAAGAGTTCATTGATCATGTTTCGGACATTAGCTTGCCAAAAGAAGTGTGAGAGACTCTTGAAAGACTATTTTCCAAAAAGAATACAGCAAGGCTGCAATTGTTGGATAATGAGTTGTCTTCGTCAATGCAAGGGGGTATGTCTATTTTCTAAATATTTTTTACGAGTTAAAAGTCTTTATGTTGAAATTTCGGAACTAGATGCGAATGAGAAGATCAGTGAGGCAAGGTTGCGGCGATGTTTCATTCGAGGGTTGAAGAAGGAGTTTATTCCTTTTGTTACCTCAATTCAAGGGTGGGCAACATAACCTTCTGTTGAAGCGTTAGAAAGTTTGTTTTCTAATCAAGAGGCCTAGATTCTGCTTTTTTTCTCAAAGGGGAAACATTACAAAAAAATACATCTGCATGGATTAAAAATAATGAAAAGAGGTCAGGTACAGGAAAATTTTTTGATGCTAGCTCTCAAAATAACAACCCTATAAAGTGCTACAGGTACGGTAAAGTTGGGCATATCAAGAAGAATTGTAGAGTCAAGCTCTCCAAAGCAAATGTTGCAAGTGAAAATGAAGGGCAAGATGAAGTTAAATGGGAGCATTGTTTCACTGTAGAAGTTGCTGAAGGTAGTAACAAAAAATCTCCACCCACTCAAGCTCTCCTAAGCCATGAAAGTTGCAAAGAAGAGTGAATAATTGATTCAGGTTGCTCTCATCATGTAACTGGAAATGATGAGCTGCTCTGTGACAATACAAAGGAGACCGAATTATTTTTACAGCAGATAATTCAACTTATCTAGTGAAGATTGGAACAGATGACAAGAGCATAGTCAAGTTGAATGATGTCTTCTATGTTCCAGGTTTGAAGAGAAATTTAATTTTAGTTTCTCAAATTACAGATCGGGGAAAATATGTTTTGTTTGGGCCAAAAGATGTAAAAGTTCTTGATAATGTGAAAAATATTTCTGCTGATGTTGTTACCTCTAGCTAGAAGAAAAGTTCCTTATTTGTCATGACAGCAGGAGAAGCCTATGTAAAGAAGACCAGTCAGACCGAAAGTGCAGAAATTTGGCAGTTCGGTTGGGTCATTTAGGCTATCAATTGCTGCAAAAGATTTCGTCAAATAGGTTGGTGGATGGTATGCCATCCTTGCGAAATGTTCGTGAAGATGTGATTTGTCAAGCATGTCAGTTTGGCAAGTCACATCGTCTTCCATTCTCGGAGTCATCAAATCGCAAATCCTCCATGCTTGAATTGATCCATACAGATTTGATGGGACCAACAAAAACACCAAATTTCAGTGGGTGTCGCTATGCCATGGTGTTTGTAGATGATTTCTCAAGGTACACTTGGGTGAAATTCTTAAAAGAGAAGAGTGAAGCACCGACATAGTTTGCTGAACTCAAAGATGCTGTAGAAAATGAATATGGGAAGAAGATTAAATGTCTTCGAAGTGATAATGACAGAGAATATATGTTCGAAGACTTCTTCCAATATTGCAGTGACAATGGCATTTTACGATAGATGACGTGTCCAAATACGCCCCAACAAAATGGTGTTTCAGAAAGGAAGTTAGCTCATCTAGTCTTTGTAAGCTTCTCATGGCTGCATGACAAAAATCTCCCTCGAGAGTTTTGGGCTGAAGCTATGCAGTGTGCATGTCATGTAATCAACCGTTTACTTCCATGGCCAGGTAAAGAGAAGTCTCCTTTTGAAATTCGTATAATGTCAAGCCAAATGTAAATTACTTTAGGATTTTTGGTTCAATTTGTTATGTCCATATTCCAAAATCTAACAGAACCAAGCTTGACCCAACAGCAATGAAGTGTGTCTTATTGGCTATGATCCCTGTAGGAAAGGATGGAGATGTATGGATACAGAAACAAAGAAATTTGTTACTTCTAGAGATATTGTATTTGATGAAGTGTCATCTTATTGTCAAGAAGTTGTACGTGATGGTGAGCAAATAAGCCTACAATTGCTACCTGAAAACATGGAAGCTTCAATTAACGATGAACTTCCAACATCCGATATCTCAGATGTAGAAGGTGATGAGCAAGAAACCCAAAGAAGGTCCACAAAGGAGAAGAGACAACCACAACACCTCAATGACTATGTGGTAAATATCAACAACTGTTCCACTACTTCATGCTTCTTTATTGGAGCAATGGATGAGGAAGAACCAACCAGCTATGAGAAAGCTAAAGCTCAACCAGAGTGACGAGTAGCCATGATGGAAGAAATGAAAGGTTTAGACAGAAACCAAACTTGGAAGTTGGTGCCAAAACCAAAGAATTGTGAGCCAATTACTTGCAAGTGGGTGTATCGCTTGAAAAGAAAACTAGATGGGACTGTTGATAAATACAAGGCTCAGTTTGTTGCTCGTGGATTTTCGCAAAGCTATGGGTTAGATTATGAGGAGACGTTTAGTCCAGTTGCGAAAATGGTAACGCTAAGGACAAGTTATTGCAGCTTGATGTAAAGAATGCATTTCTTTACGGAGATTTTGATCGTGAAGTATTTATGGAGCAACCCAAAGGCTATGTTTCTAAAAATTATCCCAACCACGGTTGCAGGCTCCAAAAGGCATTATACGGCCTTAAGCAAGCACCATGTGCTTGGTATGGTAAAGTGGCTCAATACTTCATCTTTTGTGGTTTTAAAGTCTCGGATGCTGATTCTAGTTTATTTGCACTTATTAGTACTATTGTACGTGGGTGATATAATTATTACTGGAAATAATGAAGCTGATATTTCTAAGCTGAAAAGTAATTTATCAGTTCGGTTTGAGATGAAAAGTTTGGGAGAAGTTGGTTGTTTCCTTGGTCTAGAAATTGAAAATTTAGATGATTGGTATTTCATTTCCTAAAAGGCTTATGCAAAGAAGCTTTTGCAACGCTTTGGCATGGAGGAGTCAAAGGAAAAAGCACCTACAATGGAGCCACATCTCAAGTTGATGAAAGATGAAGGAAAGTTACTGCAAGATGTTACGAAGTTTCGACGACTTGTTGGTAGTCTAATTTATTTAACTATCACAAGACCATAAATTGCTTACTCTGTTGGAGTGGTCTCACAATTAATGCAATGTCCCAGGAGTAGTCACCTAGATGCAACTAAGAGAATTTTGCGATATGTTAAAGGCTCTCTTGGTTATGGTTTAATGTACGGTAGATGTGTGAATTTTGTCCTAAGTGGATTTACTGATGCAGATTGGGCGGGAGATGCAAATGATAGAAGCTCTACTTCAGGCTCTTGTTTTAGTGTGGGTTCAGCTATGATATCCTAGTACCGAAGCTGAATATGTCGCATCAACCATGGCTGCACAATAATGTATGTGGTTGAGAAGTTTGATGAAAGATATATCGTGCAAAGTTGAGTATGTCGTACAAATTAAGTGTGATAATGAAAGTGCAGTCAAACTTGCTTCCAATCCCGTCTTTCATGCTCGAACAAAGCATAAAGATGTGCGTCATCACTACATTCGAGAGAAAGTCCTGAACCAAGAAATTGAGCTGCAAGGTATCTCTACAAATAACCAAGTGCCTTACATTTTCACAAAAGCATTGGGGAAGCCTAAGTTTGAAGAATTTAGAACTACACTTGGTGTTGTTAGTTGTAAATATGCACTAAACGGTGTTGTTAGTTGTAAGTATGCACTAAAGGAGAGTATTAAAATTTGTTGCATACTATTCTTAGTATTGTTTACCTTTTCCTAGTCAAAACTTTTGTTTCTTATTTCATGGAAAGAAATTTTTCTATTCTAATTTTAGCATTATGTTGTTTTAGTGACAAACTTTTAGAAGTCATTAGTTGACAAGCTTAGCTATAAATACTTTGAACTAATGCTGTAATTTTCGTGTGAGAAGAAATAACATTACTTTCTCTCTTCCATAGAGCTTTGTTCTCTTCCTTTTGTTTTATTTTGTATCATATTTGGAGGGATGGGAGAGGGTTAAATGGTAGGAGAAGGAGGGAAGACAACAACGACATCTAATCAACGAACAACATAGAGATAAGAGGTTGGCACAATAAAGCAGAAGAGGAAGAAAATAACGAGAGAAAAAGAGACGGAAAAGGGAAGTTTTGATGTGCACCACTTTTATAAAAAAAAAATAAAAAATATGCATGGTCTTCACATGACAACCATGTTGCATATGGTGATTTATCAAGCACTATAATGTCATTAGCTCACAATTTACATGCGATTTAAGCATATATAAAATCATATTGTTTTAATGTTAATTTTTCTAACAAAAGTCAGGATGGCCGAGTGGTCTAAGGCGCCAGACTCAAGTTCTGGTCCTCGTGAGAGGGCGTGGGTTCAAATCCCACTTCTGACAAATATTAACAAGAAAAGATATATTTTAGTTTAGAGTAGGACAAATTTCTTTAAGAAATCAACTAATTTATTAATTAAGGTATATTATAAAGTCTATTATTAGAGTACTATTTCAATTCATTTAGAAAAACTAGTTACCAAATTTTGTAGTTCTATAGTATAAAAATATAAAAATATATATAATCATTACAAATTATAACGAAAATTTCATGTAGTTTGATTATCACTAAGCCATTGTTGCTATTAAAGGAAACTAAAAAAAGAAAATGTAAAACACATTTTTATATTAAAATTTTTACATTTTTGTGATTTTTTTAGCAATTCATTTCAATTTATGAATCCATCTAATTATTCATTTTAATATATTTTATATTTCTATTTTTCTAAACATAATTATTTAACCATCAAGACATTATAACTTTCAAAAATCTATTATTAATTATATAATTAAAGATAAAGTCATTAATTTTATAATTGATTTTTATTTTTAGTAATAAATTGACAACAATTTTATTTAAACTTTTCTCTTTTTTTTTTTCCGAGTTCGTTTAACTTAAATAAAGGTATAAAAAGATAAAAAAAAAAAAAAATTGGACGGTGGGGTGAAGAGAGAGGGAACAGAGAATGAATGGAATTTGAGATGATTTGAAGAGAGAGGAGTAAGTGGAATTTGGGAGGGAGGGGCAATGACAAAATTGTCATAGAAAAAAAAACATTAAAATTAAAGGGTAAAATAAAGAAATAAAGTTTGTTGTTGCAGTCCATTTTATATATAGTACATGAATAGATAAGTTTCACACCTCAACCTCTAGGTCACAATATTTTTTGAAAAAAAAAAAAAACGGAACTTCTAAGTCACAACTTGTTTCCAAGCTCAAATGACATCATATCATGCACTAAGATGGCGATTCTGGTGCGTCAAATTTCACAAAAATTATCCCAAAGTAGAGTAAAATTCAGCACAAATACACACTGTAAGCCAAAAAAAAAACCCCATCAATAGGCACATTAATTTGTAGCTTAAAATATATAAAAAAAAAACTTCGGTATCGACGACCACCCAACACTGTAATGAACGTTGTGAGGCTCGTCCCCGAATGAAGGGAAGTTCCGACTACACACCTCATGGAGCTGCACCAAGGAAGGGTATCCACATTCGGCCATAAATCTCACTACGCGAACTCTCCGATAGTGAATTTTATTTAATAAAACTTGAAAATATTTAATTGAGAAGGAAGAGATAAAAGTAAGTCAATTTCACAGATTTAACCAATTAAAATAGAGAGAATTTATGAGCTCCTTAGGAGTTTCCTAAAAAGATTTGCATTTAAATGAAGGTTTTTAGAAAATTGAATATATCATTAGTTTTTAAGTTAAATATTATAAAAAATTGAGAAAGTTGAATATATTATTAGTTTTTAAGTTCAATATTATAAGAAAACAATTTTTGAAAAATATAGTATTTTATATAATAAATTATATTGATAAATTAAAATAAATAGATAATAACATTAATGTGTATATATATTATACGTTGTATGAAAAAAAAGAGGTAGGGCATTAGTCAATCGTTCTACTCTTTTATACCTTAGGACGTCGGGCCTACATCTATAAGGACCTAAATATTTTCCATTATAAAACGTCTAAATTTGAAGCGGAATTGTTCTAGGATTTAAAACATTTTGTATCATATTTGGAGGGATGGCTAGGGAAGGAGGGAAGACGACAAACAACGCAGAGGTTAGCTCAATAGCAAAGCTATGGATGAGAAGAATAATGAGAAAGAATGAGAAAGGAAAAAGAAAAGTTTTGATGTACATGACTCCTATGTGACGACCATGTTTTTAGATGATGATTTATCACAGTACTATACTAGCGTGATAAACTCTCAATTTACATTTAATTCATAGGTTTTTCATTCTATTTAAGCATAAAACCATATTCTTTTAATGTAATTTATTTAATAAAAGTTAGGAAAAAAATACACTTTTAAACTTTGAGGTAGGTGTTTATTTCGTTCCTCAAGTTTTGAAACGAACACTTTTTGTCCCCGAGGTTTGGTGGAGGTGTTTATTTAGTCCCTAAGTTTCAAAATAGACATTTTTTGTCTTAAAATTTGAAAAATAGTCTTAAATGGTAATTTGATCGACGGTTGGTGGCTTTCCATCATTCTCTTCCTCTCTCTTGTTAAATTATATGAAAAATTATATTTTTTAAGGTTAAATTACATATTTAGATCTGGGTTGGGTTGTGTTTAAAAGATCTTTTAAAACTTAAAAGTATCTAATAGGCGATGAAGTGAACTTTCAAATTTGTGTCCATTATAGATTGTAGTTGACATAATTATTAAAAAAATTTAATTTAGAGATAAAAGCAATATTTGAAATATATTTTTTAGAGAAGATAAATAAATACAAAGAGAAATAAAAGTCATTATGAAAGAAAATTGATTGAGAAAATAAGATATAAAGACAAAAATAGGTTAGGAAGAGAAATAAAAGTTATAAAAGACAAAATTTTAGAGAGAAAAAAGTTTGAGAAAAATATAATTTTTCAGAATGATCAATGAGAGACCTAGTATAACAAAAAGAAAAAAAAATAGAAATGAAATCTTTGAGAGGGAAAGAATTAATAATAAATATTGAAATTATTAAAATTTACATATTTTTTAGAATGAAAAAGTTTTAGACAAAGAAAAATATATTTTTTAGAATGAAAAAATTTAGAGTGAGAACAAAAATTTGTTATAGATAAATATGTTAAATAAAAAAAAGATGAATATTACAAGAAAAAATGAGATTTTGAGAAAAAAAATCTATTTTTAAAAGCTATTTTTTAAAAAATTTACATATAATTTCAAAATAGTTAAAAAAAAACAAAAACAAAATAGTTGTGGAACGTTCTCTACGTCTCGCATTAGTCATCTGATCTTTAATAAAAAATTTGTAACATCAGGCAAACTATAATAATAGAAAATTCATTTATATATAGAGAATATTTTTAGTAGTAATTATTTTATTTTTATAATTAGCAGTTGTTTCATTCTATAAAATAATATTTTAATAATTAACATCTATTTAAGTTTTGTTTAAAAGATAAATAATTGTAATATAATTTATTTTTTTAGTCCGAGGTGCTAACTATGTTCTGAAAAATAATTTGTTATTTTATTTGAGAAAAGATGATAAAATGAAGACTTTGTTTAAAAGAGAAATACTTGCAATATAATTTATTTTTTTAGTCCAAGGTACTAATTACTATTGAACTATGCTCTGAAAAATAAATTGTTATTTTATTTTAGAAAAGATGATAAAATGAAGACTTGAACTCAAGACACATAGATTATAGAGCCGGCAGAGTGGTTGAATGATTTAATTTTGGCATATGTCGTCTGTGTCGTCTCTTGAAAAAACGACAAAAGAAAAAAAAACACACACACATGGCGCATGTGCCAGCAAGGTGTCATGCAACTCAAAAATTGTGATGTGGCATAAGTCGTCTCCTATAATTTTCCAAGCATTATTCTTGGAAATAGTTTGAGGTTGATATATATTTGGAATAAATTTGTCACAAAACAGTATTAAAAAAAAATCCTATATGATCGTCTTCAGGCTTATTTAGTTTAAATTACAAAATAGTACTGCATCAAAAGAAAAATTAAAGATGAAAGTAAGCCCAAACAATTCAACTAAAATTTTAAGGCAATGTAAAATAATGAATGGCGAATCAAATAAAATCTAAGAGGGAGTCGAATGTTTATAATTAAAAAGAAAAGACTAGAAAGAGATCTCTTTATTAGAGTTGGTAGGAAATAAAAAGGTTATAAAACTTTTGAAATTTTATATATTTTCTTCTATTTTTTGCATCCTAAATCCTAATACCAACCATAGTTAACAAAATCGAAAATAAGTTAAACAAACTATTCAAAAACTTTACTTTTTACCCTTGACTTTTTAAATGGTTTCAAAATTCTACTTCCTCAACTTTTTCGTTAAAATGAATGTGAAAAAATGTGAATGGGGTGTGATTTTTCAATAGTGGTCCATGTGGTAAGTTTGAATTATTATGCCTTTTTGTTTTACAAGTTTAATTTTAACCCTTTAACTTTTAAATTTTTTCAAAACAACCTCAAATTTAAATTTTTTAAATTTTAATATAGCTATGAAGTAAATTTACCCTAGCTAATTAGCTCAAGCTTTTGGATTGGTTGTAGTTTATTCATTTAAGATGCGCGTGTTAAACATGATTAAATCAATTAACCCAAAAGCTAGGTTCATTGGTCACTTAATCATGTTTACGATGGTATCAGAGCATTATAAGGTCCTATGTTTGAACCTTTTGCATTATTTGTTTCCTCTCTATTTAATATTGATTTCACTTGTTTGGCCTTGTGCAAAATTTTCAAGCCCACAATTGATGAGGAGTATTAGATATCATATAAATGAATTAAATGTACTCTAACCCATCAACTTATGCTTTTACGTTAATTGATTGTTTTAATCGGTAACATTGAAAAGTATCTCAATTAAAGGGAAGTAGATTTAAGAGATATAGTTTGGTTTAAATGATGGGAGAAGCCACATATTAATTGGTAAAAAATTACAATCTCTTTTATTAATATTCATGGTCCATGTCTATTATAAATCTTTATAAGGTCTCTTATCTTTTCAAGTGAGATCTTTAACATGTCTCCTCAAGATCGTGACCATTTTAGCTAATCGATCTTGATCAAATTTCATTTTTTAATCAAATGTTCGTTTGAATTTTTTGGGCTCTGATACCATATTAATATTCATGGGGTTCTCGGAGTCCTGAGCATACGGTCGGTCAAAAAATGGAATCTGACCAAGATTCGTGAATCCAAAAGAGACACCATTTTGAGGAGGTATAGACCTAACAAAGGTTTATAATATAAATTAGTTATTCCTCTCATTGACAATTGATTGGAAAAATTGAAAGAGATAAAGTTAGTTTGATTGTTACGTCTATGAGAGGAATATGTTTATGAGAGAAAATTTATTGTAGAGTAGAGCTTATTGAAAGCATGGGTACACGTTTAAGTTTGATTGTCTTGAATTTCTTTGTTAGTCTCTTTTTTTCCTCCATTCATGTCCTAACATTAATTTTTGTCAATTGATTCTGAGATAGATGTCTTTGCTCCTAAATTATGTAACATCTATTTCATTTCTACGGTGACTTAGAATCTTTGATTTTTTTATCTATAGCTCACCATGACGTATATTTGAATCCTAATTTTAAAATTAAACTTGAATGATAAATGTTATATAATTGAAAAGTTCAAGGATATAAATGAAAATTGGAACATTTGTCATTGTGTACTACTATTTTACAAGTCATATCTACGTCATTTTTTTCATCTTTATTTTAACAAAATAATTCAGAATGGTACATTTGAAATAAAAACTCAGTAAACTTTCTCAAGATCAAGCTTGTAACAACAATTTTCTTTCTAGGCAAACTGAAAAGACCACGCTCCCAAGTCTAAGATTTGGACCAGTATTGGAACCCGGATTTGGCCCTAATCGCCCCGGCATTCCCCGGCATCCCCTGCGACCTAGTTACGCCAACTTCTCAACATGCTCTAAAACACATTCTAAAACATATAAAACATTCTTCTTCAATCATAAAACAGATAGATAAAACTCAATACCACACGTGTATCCATATTCTATTTTGGTCTATTGGCGTAAAGTAATCTCAATACACACAACATAATAATTCTGGTCTACTAGCATAGAGTAATCTCAATACGCATAGTAGAATAATTCTCTCAACACGTGGAGTAAAATGGTCCCAAAGACCTTCTATTTTTGGGTATACTATAGAAACACATTCGTATAGCATACGGGTAATCATCTGGATACAGTAACATGGTGGTTTGAAAACTTCTTTCTCAATCTCATAAATTGTTCTAAAATTCTTCTTTTCTTCTTTCTAAGAACTTTTCTTTCTTTCTCAAATTATTTCTAAAACCTTTCTTTCTAAGAACATTTCATGAAATTCTAATATCATTTTCTGAAATCTCTTTATAAATAACATTTCATAATTTTCTCGAACATTCCTTTGGAATCATAAAGTATTTCTAAATTCTTAGAAACATTTATAATTTCTCGAACAAACATATTTTCTTTCATTCTCAGCAGAAATGTTAAATCATACGTAATATATATAATTTCTCAAAAACTCTGTAATACTAGATAATAGAAAACGTTCAATAAAGTAACCACTCCCAAATTCCAACTTTTTCTTTTTCTTCTTCTGTTTTATTTTAACACAACCATTTCTCCCTCATCCTCTACTCATCATCGTTCTTCCTTTTTAACCCATTCGACCAAACCCTCTTTCCTTCCCCTTTCAAAACTCAAACCCACGACTTTTCTTTGTTTCTCTACCCTCTCTTCTTCCTTCCTCTCTTCTGTTTTTCTTTGCTCAATCAAGATGCCATTTTTACTATATTCCTATTTACAACATCAACTTCCTTTTAAAAACTCATAAACTTAATTAACATTTCTTTTTCATCTTTCTTTTTCTTTTCCAACAGCCAGCTCTCCACCAAAATCAACCATATAACACATACCTAAAACTTACCTCCTCAGTAAAGTTGTTTATTAAGCCCGAAAATCCAACCTTTACTCTAAGAAATTTTTGAGCATTACAACAACCCACAAATATGTTTCAACTTCAAATTTTCTCCATCTCCTTCCACAAATTTTCTTAATCACAATATTAGTTACTTACCAAATTTGAAAACCCATAGCTTAACTATGAACCACGTTGAATTCCCTCCTCTCTTCAAGCTTCAATTTGTTCCTCACCTCCTCTGTTTTTTTTTCTCCCATTCTCCTTCGTTTTCTCTCTGTACTCTTTCTTTCTTTTCTTCACCATCGTTCTCTCTCCCTCCTCTTTCCTTTTCACTTTTCATTTGGTTTTGCCTTCTTTTCTTTTCTTTCTTTTTTTTTTTAACACATGTCACATACACACACAACACCACCACCACACACACGTGTCCTCAAAATTCCAAATTCTCTCTTTTTTTACAAAAGACCAAAATACCCTTCCAAACCAAAATTCTCATTTTTCTCCTTTCTTTCTTTTTTTTTTTTTTTTAATTTCATTATATTCTTATTTTTACTTAAAAGAAAAACAAACAGTCCTTACACTTACATATAGGTTGGGCTCTCCTATTAAATAACTAATAGTAAAATATGAAATGAGTGAGTAAAGTGCTGAATATATGCGAAGCTTCGAGGTGGTTGAGTTGTTGGGAAATTTTTGCAACTAAATATTTAAACTTCCTTACATGTCCTTTGCACCTGGGGCTGAGGAGAAGCTGTCAAATTAATCAAAATGCTTGTTTCTCATTATGTGCAAAATCATCATCAAGGTAGGTGCGCATGACACCTTGCTCCAAATTTTTCAGCATAAACCCGTAATTTTCATTATAAATCAACTCTAAAAGTTATAAAAAGGTGATTTATGCATATATAACCCAAGATAAAACGCAATATAAAACACAATGCATGATTTTTGGTATCAAACTAAGCTCAAAAACATTGTTTCTAAGCAGAAAAGTAACAGAAAATAATACTATCGAGCTTCTTTTTATCTTTATTAACAAGGGAAATCAAAATGGTATCAAGAAAAAAAACGAGAAAGGAAAAGTTGGCCAAAGCCAAGAAAATGAGAACAAGAAAAGCATGTAAATGAGTTCCTAGTATAAGAAATTTGCCACAAAAGAAACTACAGCAAAATATGAAAATATAAAGAAGAAAGGAGTTGTACGTGAGAAAGGATTATTGCCTTCAATTCTTCAATATCAATTAAATTATTATTTATCGGAAACTATAAATATCTTATTTTTAAAATAATAATAATAATAATTGAATATCAAAAACTAGAATAGGTTATGAAAACTGTCGAAAGTATATAGAATACAGTAATTATAGGGGAGGTTAGTAAATTACATAGTCACAAAAGAGGACATATAGTATTAAAAAAACATATAGCCACAGATAAATATAAGGCATGTGACTTTTCTTCTTCTTATTATTATTATGTTTATAAAATTTTTATCCGAAATCTCCGATAAATAATGATAAATAATTAATTATTTGTTAAATTTCAAAATTAGTCTATGATTTTTTTTAATTAGTATTCCTGTGAATTTTCACATGGTAATACACTAATTATTGTAAAAGAAGTTGCTAAAAGTATTATTAGGAGAAGAATACCTCAAAATTTTAAACATATTTGTCATATAATTATCTTTTGTTGGCAAAAGGATTACAAAGTATCTCTATACTGTGTCAAAGTAAAAACTAAAGATGAAGATTAATTCAAGCCATTCAACAAAAATTTTAAGGCAAAGCAAAATAATGAATAAATAATCGAATTAAATATAAGAGGAAGAAAGGACTCAAATGTTTGTAATTAAAAAAAAAAAAGAAGAAAGAAAGAAGTAGAAAGAGATCTCTATTTATTAGAGTTTGTAGGACATAAAAAGAGAGAACTTTTGAAATTTATATATTTTCTTATATTTTTTATTCAGCGCTCTAAATCTTAATACACGCAATAACTAATAAAATCGAATAAGTTAATTAAAATAAAATCTCTCTTACATTTAGGATAGGTTTCAATAATAATATTTCTAAGTTTTTCAAAAGCTTAATTTTTACTCTTAAATTTTAAAATTGTTTCAAAATTAAACTTCCGTCATCTTTTCCTTAGAATCAGACAAAAAAGTGAAGTTGTGGTGACTTGTACACACTGCTAGGCGATATAGATGGAAGTTTCAATTATGTCTTTGAACTTTGGGGTAGATTTCAATTATACGCTTATTGTTTTAAAAGTTTAATTTTAACCAACAATGAAAATAGTTTCAAGACAACCTCGCAAGATTCCTCGTTAAGATGAAGACAAAAATATAATGTAACTGAATTGTTTATTAGATATCTTATAAATGAATTAAATTTATCCTAAGTCATCAACTCAAGCTTTTTGGTTGATTGGTGATTTATTCATATTTAAGATGCGCATGTTAAACATGATTAAATAATCGATTAACCGAATTGGTCGTTTAATCATGTTTAAGATGGTATCAGAGTATAAGATCTTGTGCTTGAACCCGTGCATTAGTGTTTCCTCCTAATTTAATATTGATTTCACTTGTTGAGTCTTGTGCAAATTTTTGAAGCCCACAAGTGATGGGGAGTATTAGATATTATCCTATAGATGAATTAAATCTACCTTCAACCATCAGCTTAAGATTTTTGGTTGATTAATCGTTTTAATCGAGTTTTAATCACATTCAAAAGTGTCACGATTAAAGGGGAAAATAGATTTAAAAGTTATAGTTTTGGTTTAAATGATGAGAGAAGCCACAAATAGTGAGAAAAAATCATGTATTGGTAAAGATTACCATCTCTTTTACTTCAAACACTAGAAAAGTTGAAAGAGACAGGATTCAAATGAGAAAGTTGGTTTGATAGTTCAAAAGAGAGAGAAAATAGTGGTAGAGTGGGGTTGACTAAAAGCGTAGGTACACCTACATGGAAGCAAGGATAATAACAAAGATAAATACTGATTGACGAAGAAAAACAAATTTTCATCATTGAATGTAAGAAATCTATTAAGAAACAATGGTATTTAGGTTAGATTGTCTTGAATTTCTTTGTTGTTTCTTTCTCTCCTCCATTCATGCCCTAAAATTAATTTTTGTCAATTGATCATGAGATAGATGTGCTTTGTATGTCCTTCATGGTCTACTACTTAATCTCTCAAAAAATTTTGTTTCCCCATCGATCTTTTGATTTTGATATGAGGAAATTATCAATACTTTATCCAAATCACTAAATTCAATTCTCCCTACCGCCAAATTATGTAACATCATTTTGAATGTGTCTGAGAATCTTTTATTATTTTTATTATCTATAGCTCACTATGACGTCATATTTCCATCTTCATATTAAGTAGAGAAGCTAATGAAATTGTTGTTTTGAAACCATTTCAATTGTTAAAAAAGATAAAACCTTTGGAATGATAAATGGTATAAAATTGAAATATATCCTTAAAGTTCAACGGTATAAATGATTGAACCTTTGACATTGTGAACTACTACTTAACAAGTGATTTCCACGTCATTTTTTCGTCTTTATTTTAATGGAAAAGTTGACAGCAAGGCAGATTTGAAACAACTTTAAGATTTAAGGGTAAAAATGAAACTTTAAAAAGTTTAGAGGTATTAATGAAACCACCTTATAAAATATTAGCACATTTTCATGTAAAAAAAAAGTCAAAATGAGTATCACAAACAATATTTTTGAAGTTTGAATTAAACAAAAAAGATGGAAGGTTGAAACTTCTTAAATTATAGGAAAACCAATTTGAAAGTAAAGCTAAAAATAGAGACAAACTCAAACTAAATTAACCCAAAATATTGAGATGTTGAAATTAAACGTGGACCAAATGGACAAATTGAATTAACTTGAAAATTTATTATTTAACCAAAACAATCCCAAACAGACAAATTGAATCACTTAGAGATTATACAGCTCAGTTACCAACCAAGAAACGCCACGGTCCACTTGTGTTTCCCTTTACAAAGTAATCTTCACGGCAAAACGACCACGTATCCACTACCCTCCCTAGCAGTAACGCATAAACCAATACACTCAGTCATCTAATTTGTATGTAAAATGTCACAACTTCAACAGCTACAATGCACTGCATACTCTAATGACACATGCGGCTTCTCATTTACATTCCTAAACAAACGTGGAGGCTCAACCACAACGCTGAATCCCACAATGGCAACCACTCCCTCCACTTTCCCACATGCACCACTCACCAATTCTTATAAATACCAACTCACAATCTCACCTTCTTCACTCCACACACTGCTCATTTCCCCACCGTGGAGGTGGACAAAGACAACCAAGGGCGGCAGGAGAGGTGTCAGCACATCAGGCCCCGCGAGCAACTCCGTAGTTGTGAGAACTCCTTGAGGCAGAGCAGAGGATATTCACAGATGAAGGGACTGGAACGTAACCAGTGGGAGAGAGTGCAAAGTTTGGAAGAGTGCTGCAGGCAACTGAGGAATGTGGAGGAGCAGTGCAGGTGCGATGCCTTGCAAGAGATTGCTCGTGAGGCACAAAGCCAGGAGCGTGGTCAAGAAGGAAGTCAGATCCTACAGAAGGCCAGGATGTTGCCAGCCATTTGCGGAGTACGCCCACACAGATGCGACTTTTAAGCGCCCTCTTGTTTAATTTCCTAGCAAACAGCACATTCCTATCTAATGTGCTTTTTGTCTTATGTTTTAATAAGTAAATCCTTTCGTGGTTTTGGTGCTCCTACAAATTAAATAGTTTTTTGCTGTTTTGTTTGAGAAATGTGAGTGCCTTCAAAATTAATATATCAAAAACCCCAAAAGCCCGTAGATGTGATGAATCATTATCTGTAATCATTTTGTACAGCAGAGAATCGTTCTACAACAGATAACCACAACAAAAATACTGATGAGGGGTATATACAACAAAAAATTAATAGCAACACCAACACTGGCCTTCTTATGATGTGGTCACCTTGGAGCAAAGTATTTTGCCACATACGATATAAAATTAGCCAACACTTGTTTTTATATTCTTATGAATTAAACCAACACTTGTCTTTCTTTGATGTCCTCACGTGAGGGTAGAAGTACACAATGTTCCTTACTGCATAGTATATAGTATAGTTCAAAAGCAATGGGATATACCATTAAAACACTTGTCTTTTTATGAATTAGCCAAAACACTTGTCCAACACTTGTCTTTGTTATGCGTGAAGGGTAAGGAGAATTAGCAAACATTTGTCTTCTTATGATGTCCTCACGTGTCTTCTTATGCGTGAGAGTAAGGAGAATTAGCCAAACACTTGTCATTCTTATGATATCCTCATTAGCCAAACACTTGTCTTCTTATGATGTCTTTACGTTAGGGTAAGAATCATACAAAGTTCCTGACCAGTTCCTTACCGTGATGTTCTCACGCGAGGGTAAGAAATACACGATGTTCATAAGCGAAGTTTAAGGAAAATATTTGGCTAGCCCTTTTAATTTTTCTAGCCTACACACTATAAGGGAACACAAACAACACGTCCTACTGTGCTTTTTTACATGAGAACACAAATTTCTAATTTTTTTTTGTCTTATGTTTTAATAAATAAAGCCTTACATATAGGTTTGGCTCTCCTACTAAATAACTAACACTATAATATGAAATGAGTGAGTGAAGTGCTGAATATATGGGAAGCTTTGAGGTGGTTGAGTTGTTGAGAAATTTTTGCAAATAAATATTTAAACTTCTTTGCATGTCCTTTCATGTGGGGTTGAGAAGAAGCTGTCAAATTAATCAAAATGCTGGTTTCTCATCATGTACAAAATCATCATCAAGGTAGGTGCGCATGACACCTTACTCAAAATTTTTTAGCATAAAACCGTAATTTTCATTATAAATCAACTCTAAATGTTATAAAAAAGTGATTTGTGCATGTATAATCCAAGATAAAACAGAATATAAAACACAATGCATGATTTTTGGTATCAAACTAAGCTAAAAAACATTGTTTCTAAGTAGAAAAGTAACAGAAAATAACACTATCGTGCTAATAAGTTCCTAGTATAAGAAATTTGCCACAAAGGAAACTACAGCAAAATAAGAAATATAAAGGAGAAGCGAGGTTGTATGTGAGAAAGGATTATTGCCTTCAATTCTTGAACTACCTTCTTTCATCATGAAGTGACCAACAAGCTTGACTAGCAACATATACTTCTCAAGCTAACTGCAGACAGACAGTGGTTCATTGGTAAGAAAATTCTCTGCACACCTCAATCAAGAAGCAATAATGATGGAACATCTCTTACTGTGCTAGCACCAACATTGTCAATGGATGGGGAGATAGTCTACTATACTCCATATCACAGATGTTGATGAACATGAATGAGCAAAATAGGACTTAAAAGTTCTATAATTGAAAGTAGGATGAGGCTATCACTACCAGAAATAGAGTTATTTATAGTTCTTGGAGAGTGCATTTTAAAAAGTTAGTTATGAAAAGAATAAGATTAAAAAAAAAGCGGAAAGAAAAAAAAAATGGACAAAAGTTTTAAAATTGCGCGTGAATTTCGTAGCGTCACCCATAAAACCCTTATTTTTCCTTCATTTTTTCTTTTCGTTCACCATCCTCTTCGTGAAATCATTAGGGTTCTCCAAGGTCTGTCTCCTCTTTGTTTGCCGTCTTTTTCGTGAAGAGCAATCGAGTTTCTCCTCTTCATTCGCCATCTCCGTTTGTCGTCCGATTCTTTCGTTCGCCCACCGCGTCTCGGATTCTTTGAGTTCGCCACCGCACCGTCGGGTTTTGTCTTTTCTCCACACCCCGTTGAGTTCTCTAGGTATCCACACGCTGCCGCCATCTTCGATCATCCGGCCACTTCAATTTCCTTTAATTCGCCACCGTTGGATTTCCACAGTGAGCTTTCAGTTCCTCTCCAAAATTAGCTTCGATTAGAAATTTGGGGCTATTATTTTTTCTATTGGTGCCAAAATGGAGTGAGTTTTTAGCTTCGATTTCTAATTCATATCTCACAGCAATTGGAGGAGACATCCACGACGTCTTCTGCAGACAAAATATATATGAAAATATTGTCATCAAAACCTAATATACAACTTATTTTTTGCAATTTAAGATAGTCCATGGTATGCACTGCAAACACAAGAACTATTACATAAATTTCAAAACTTCATTTCATTTTTCACCAATCCCAATATAGATTATACATTTAGACTTTTCAATCTCCACTGTATAAATTCATAAGGATAGTATATTTCTTAAAGGAAAGATTTGATTAAAAGTGATTTTGGAAAAAAAAATTCACTAATTATTTACTTTCTATATAAAGCACTCGTCAGCATTTCGAAAATTTGTAGGATTCTTAAAAGTACTGTTGATAATTCTACTCAAACACTAAAAAAGAAAAAAAATAAATAAATAAATTTGAAAGGTGCTTTATGTAGCTAAAACTACTTTCCCTATTTTAAACTGGGTCAAAACTAACTACTAGTATGTTTGATTGTATAAAACTAATGCGGACACCCCCAACTCAACCTATAGCTATACCTCCACTTTATAGGTTTCGTTCCGTCAGCAGCCAAACCTAGCCCAACTACTTAAACATGACTTGATGATTTGTAAAGTACGAAGGATTTATGCATACATTATAGGGAACCTTATGTAAATGGGTGAGATGTACCAACCACACAATCCTCCAACATTGTTTGGGTTGATTATCCTAGATATAACCAAAACCATACGAGACCCAATTTGTGGAACTCCATCTCATTTATCAGGCTTTTTCAAGATTTCAGCAACTGAATGGGAAGTAGTTTAGGAAAGGACTTTCAAATCGGATGCGCTCGCCAAGCAAGAAAGGCCCTGACCGTGCCAACCAAGTCCAAATCAGAAAGAAAGAAGAGAACGAAAGGATAAGAGAACTTCGTATTTTGGGGCTCAATTTTCTTTGAATCAATAAGGTCTTGGATGTCATGTTTCAGCATTAAACACCGGTCACTATTTTGGCCATTTTTTGATGTTGCAGTGGGCATTGCTCCAATCATTACCAAACTAATACCTATTATATTAGTACTTCAGGTCGTGGATCAATACAGGATCGAGGAGAAGGGACTGAACGTCAAATGAAGCTTGGGTTAACGGGGGTCGCTATTAAGGTAGAGACATGATCCACGCGGAGATTGCAGCCCTCAAAACCCAATTAAATGCAGTCTATCTGCCCTCGAAATTGGAAGAAATTTTGGTTTTTTTTAAAAAAGAAATGAGTCAGTTGTTTGCACGAGTCACCTTCCTCTAAGCTTCGCAGGACGACACAACATTCTCATTGAAACATAGGTCGGCCATACTTGTGATGGTTTCCATTCATGGAGCATCTAGAATTCCCAAATCTCTCTTTCGCGCTCGATTGAGAGAACCTGAAGATAGACTTGTTCTTATTGCGACTCTCAAAGCGATCTTGAATGAGAAACTCCATTATGTTTTTCTTCCTTGTTCTTTTGCGTACCGAACCCTTTCTTATATCAACCATATATATAAGCTCCGATTTCTAGCTTTTTTCATTAGTATCTCATTCGTGTATGTCATTCCCGCTTTAAAGACAAAGAAAAAAAACTTTAGAAAAAAAGAGTAAAGCTGTGAGGAAAAAATATGTTAAAGAAAAAAAATAAATTAGAAAAAAATAAATTATAGTGAAAAAAATTAGAGAAAAAAACAATATTCGGAATATAATTTTTAGAGAAGATAAATAAATACAAAGAGAAATAAATCGTCAAGAAAAGAAATTTGAATGAGAAAACAAGATATAAAGAACAAAAATAAATTAGGAAGAGAAATAAAAGTAAGAAAAGAAATTTAAATGAGAGAAAAAGGTATAAAGAACAAAAATAAATTAGGAAGAGAAATAAAAATTATAAAAGACCAAATTTTAGAGAAAAAAAGTTTGAAAAAATATTAATTTTTTAAAGAGAGAAATGAGAGTGATCTAGTATAAAAAAAGAAAAAATAAATAGAAATGAAATTTACATATTTTGTTATATTTGAAATTTTGAAAAGCTGGTGACATTTTTTGAAATATATGAATTATTTTTGTTATCCACTACGCTTACTGTTTTTATAAATTACCTTTTTTATTTTAATTTACTTATAATTTCAAAATCGTTTTAAAAACAATAAAAAGTTGAATTGGTTATCAAATAATATGTTCATGCGTGGATTATATTCTCCCGGTTCCTCCCGAGGTTCGCAACAAACTTGATTATCAGGGACTCGAAGACCTGTGTAAAAACGAACAAGGCTAGACCGGTTTTACACTTGTCACCGGGCTCCGATGCCTAAGTTAGCAAAGGGGAGCAATAGAGTCATAAAATTCAAGGGTCGAATTCGGCTTACCCTAGGGTTA
>NW_028275218.1:0-49114 GCF_013281855.1 Momordica charantia | reverse complement strand
GCTAGTTTAATATTTTGTAACAAATGTTGTGTGCTTAGTATATTGTTTTGCATGTGGTTAGAGAGGGCTACTTACGGAGTATTCTTAATACATGTTAGAAGCTTCCTTCATTTTAGTTATGTCCTCTGTTTTGAGTATTGACTTGTGTAAAGTTTAGGGAGTTATTAAATGTTTTTAGATGACTCTTTTTAAAGTTTGGACTCCTGTAAGATTAGGTCTTTGGTTTCATTGAGAAGCTTAGGGAGTATGTTTAATGTTATTGGATTTGTTAACTTAGAAAGGTTGAAGCATAGATTACTATTTTGGTTTTGGTGTTATTATCAGAGTGGCGCAGTGGAAGTGTCGTTGTTTTATTTGTTTAGTTGATTTGTTATTATCTTGTAGGTTATGCTTGTATCGAGTAGGTTGTTTTGTATATCATTGTTTACTTGATTTAGCTTTGCTTGGCTTAAACAGGAGAGTTATGTGTTGCATGTCTACGGAGGACAAGTTGTTTTCGTCCATTTGATAAGTGAAGTGTTTACAGGTTTAAGTTGAGCAAATAAAAAGCTGAATTATCTAGGTTGTTTAAATGGCCTTTATGCCTTGGGAGGAGGATCAGAGCACGCAGGTTTAGTAATGTTCCTCGTGTAAGTTATCAAAATTCAGAGGCGTTAGAGTCATGTGACGCCCGACTAGAGTGGAGGGGTACATGAATGAACCGATACCACATCCAAATGAGAGGGATCTTGAGACCATAGAAGTATGGTTAAGAAAATACTTAAAAAAATGATTGATAGTTAATTACTACCTATACCAACAAGGTGCACCTTCCTTTTTGGTGGCTTAATCGTAAGAACTTCAAGTTAAGCGTGCTTGGCTTGGAGCAATCTTAGGTTTGGTGACCTGCTAGTTGCTTTACTAGAAAGCATGTGAGTGAGGACAAAGCAATGCTAAAAGGACACGTGTTGATCTGTAGGGATAGTCTACACTCTTCTAAGTAGCTCAGAACAAGACGGTGGCGCAGCCAGGTCACAGGGGAATGCTGGGATAAAGAGGTGTCGAATCCGGATTTCGAATCCTTGGTTAGGGTGTTCCACTACATCTCAAAAAGCTGGTTCATACACAAGACCAACAAAGAGTTTTGAGCCCAAATTTATTTACAATGTTACGTTCAATGAGTCCAATAAGAGGATTGACCAAAGATGGCACGAGAAAAATTCTCTATTTTGAGAGATGGCATGGAGGACAAACAAAGTGTGCAAAATTGTGAACAGTGTCTTGGTAGATTGCAGCTCTTAGAATTTGCACCTCTTGGAATTTTTTTATGTCAAAGCTTATCAAACCTCATCCAAACGTGAAGTGCCTCCTACATTGTTGGGTGTGTTGCCCTAGGCTCGTAGTTTATATTTATGTAAAAACAAATTTATGGGAAATAACCTAAAGGGTCTATAGTATATGGATAAGGCTGGATACCTTATCCTGCAAACACTATGGTTACGACTTGGTTTGTAAATGTTACAGACAACCCATCCAGGTCGTTCGTGTCAAGACATGCAAGTGAAGTGTATCCTATACAATGAGTTTTGTATAAGACCAGACCGTGAAATAGTCAATCTCTAGATGTCGGTTGACTAACAGATTGCTATTTCATAGGATGAGCACACAACTAATTCTCAATCCTGAGTGAGTTATGGACTTCTGCCCGTGAGGGCTTGTCCTTTGATATGTGGTGGTGAGAGTGGCCCCAGTTGCCGACTCAACATTCCTACCATTTTGGGGGACGAACCAAGTGAGAAGCTAGGAACATAACTTGGCAAGATGGAATTCACTCCTCCCCGACTTTAGGGGAGTAGATGAGTGTTCTGGACTTGGACAAATGGGCCTCACCTTCTTACTACCCCCCCGATAGGGACTTCCCTTTATTGGTTGGACCATAACCAGATTGTTCATTAAGGAGCAGTGGTATTTAAGGAGTAAGAAGTAACTCAAAGGTAAAATAGTAATTTGATCAAGCTAGAGTTACGAGCACTCGTGAATGATTGACTTGCCATTAATGGTCGTATATCCGTGGACATGAAAATATTGTGTAGTGAGAAGAGTGAACTGCCTGTTTTGGTGGAGTGACCCGTAGTTAATGAATGTTGATTAACTCGGTCAATGAGTTTGTCCGATTAATCTTGCATCGTAAGAGCTTATGATATGTAGGTCCATTAGGTTCCCTTGTTAGCTCACAACGGGTAAACCGAGGATCTAGTTTTCGGAAGAATTTGAAATTATTCAAATTGGTCAAGAGATTATTGTATGTATATATATATATATTTTTTGAAATGGAAGTAGTTGTATTAAATTACGCCACAGGGGCAGAATTTGAAGGGGAGTCCTCTTGTACAATATGAAGAAGCCAAAGAGGAAAATATTTTTGCCAGCGCCACGTGCCTACTGGAGATGAAATTACCCATTTTGCAATACTGTGGGCTGAGAAATTACATTGACGAGAGGCATGATGGAAAGAGATGAAATCGAAATTGGGAAGCAGGACTTGTATCTCCATCAACTAGATACCCTCTTCCCCCATGGTTCGTAAATCCCCTTGGATTAGACGGATTGTCGTCAGAGAATCTGACTCCACTTCAATGCGAGGGTAAGCCGATGAAACCGCAAATTTCACACCTTCCAATATTCCACAAATTTCAGCAAATAGAGGTGACAACTTGTACGAGAGACGCATAGATTTTGCGGCAACGAGAGCACCTGAAGAATCTCGGGTGATACATCTCTCTAAATTCCCTTTTTGTTTCCAAATCAAAGCTCCCACAAGCAAGTTCTCATTTCCAGAGGATAGTCGGGAAGATTGGTGGAGGTGTTGAACGGATTCATTGGAGAATATTTGAAGAAGGTCTTCAAATGTGAGTTCTTTTTTTTTTCCTGTATTTTCCTTCAATGTGTGGTTTTTGTTTCCTAAAATTCAAGAACACGTTCGTCATTTCCACTATGGATTAACGTCTCATCACACATTAGATTTTCATGACAATTTAAAGCTATTATATGTTTTTTCTGCTATAAATTTAAGTGTCTAGATTGACGTGCAATCAAGTTTTAATTTGCATGTCTTATTTTCTTCAATTTGCATTAAGTAGGATTTTGAAAGACTTTTGTTATTCCCTTGTGAAACGACCCATTGGCCTATTTAAAGGCTTGTAATCACCTTGTTATGGCAGATTCATTCATATTGAAATCAAGAACTTTTGTTCCTTAACACATTTGGTGTTAGTCTCTTTCAAATCTTGCTTTAAGGTTTGATGTTAAACCGATTCATTGGATTAGTCTCGATCAAGCTAATTCTGGAGTGATTCGTCTTAGGATCTAGGAGTGACCATCATAGATTCTAGGTTTCATCTTAGAGTGATTCATCTTCTAACCCTACTCTTGGTTGGAATCATTTCGAAAGTTAGTCATTTTTGTGAGTGTTTGCAAGGTTCCTAGAAGGACATCTAGCTTCGAAACCCGAGCAACCTTGGTGCTTATCATTTGATATTAGAGAATTGGTCGACATCCTTTGGCCGACTCTAGATGTGAAATATCTTTACTTTGTGATTTTATTTTCTGTCATTTTCTCTTCCGGAAGTAATTTCTTATAAAGTTTAACAAGGCATACTACAACTTGTTTTGAATTTTTTTAATCTTTGCTCTCAGATCGTCATAAAAAAAAGAAAAAAATCAGAAGCAAAAAAAAAAAAGCAAAGAAACAAAATTCAGTAGCAAAAGAAAGAAAACAGTAGCAAAAAAAGCATTCGAAGATCCGAGGCACATGAAAGCTTTCATCATTGTTAGTATTTCATTCAAATTATCGAGTTGTTGATTCTAAGATTGAGTCACTCTAGTCTTAGTTTGTGAGAGTTGACCGTTGAATTAGTTATATCAAGCTTTAAGCAATATTGCACCAAAATTTAAGTCAGCCCTTACATCTTTGACCTAGTAACAGAAGCCTACCCTTGAGTGAAATCTTGGTGAGAAGAGTGGAAAGGTCATTATTATTATTATTTGTTCTTTTTAACAAAATGACAAATGATGGAGTACCAAAGTGCTGCAAGATCCTAATATGGCTATTCCTCAAGCAATTCAATGTATGATGGAAATGATAATGAAAGAGAGGCAAGAAATGAGAGCGCAACTACAAAGAGAAGAACGAGCCTTACAAGAAGACGATGTGTTTGACTTTGCTGAAAAAGAAAGACAAGTTGGAGGAAGAAAAAATGCGAGAGGAAGAGGATGAAATAACTTTTGCCAACGTTATGCAACCTAGAAGATTGGAAAGATTAAATGAAAATAGAGATGATAGAGTTAAACTCAAATTTCATCCTTTAATGGAACGACAGACCCTGAGGCTTACTTGCAATGGGAAAGGAAGATAGAACATGTGTTTGATTACAATACATATAGTAAAAATACGAATATGAGACTCGTCACTGCCGAATTCACTAATCATGCTGATGGATGGTATCAAAATCTAAAATTAGAAAGAAGAAGGAATGAGGAGGATCCAATAGACACTTGGGAAGAACTCAAAGAAGCCATGAGAAGAAGATACGTTCCAAAACACTATGAAAGAGATTTGAAAACTAAACTGCAAGCTTTAAGGCAGGGGACGAAAAGTATTGCTGAGTATTATCAAGATATGGAGACCTTAATGCTAAGAGCATAAATTTGAGAAGAAGAGGAAGACACCATGTTTACATTGCTTGGACGTTTGAATCAGGAAATTACTCATGCTGTTGATAGAAATCCACCACCTTACCTAGAAGACACGTACCATTATGCTGTCAAAATTGAAGATCAATTGAGGGAATAAAAGAGCATTAAAAAAAGTACACATCTAAAGCTAACACATATTCCAATTCTAATGCTTGGAACAAGGCTGGTTTTGTGAATAGGAATGACTCAATGTAACCAAAGGGAAGTTCGGGCTTGCCAAAAAAGTAGAGGGAGAGAGTTCCAATACTAAAAAGAATGAAGCTCCAAAGGAGGTAAAGGAAAAGACTAGTTCTATTCAATGTTGGAAGTGCAAAGGGTTTGGACACATGAGCAAATATTGTGACAATAAAAGAGACATGGTGATAAGAAATGGCATATTTGACTCGGTTGATGATTATGATGTACATGATGTACAATTTGAGGAAGGATCTGAAGCACATGATGAGGAGTATATTCAAGAAGGTAACTTCATATCATTGATAACAAAAAGGGTACTAAATGTGCAAATCAAGGAAGAGAAAGTTGAAGAGCAAAGGGAAAACTTGTTTCACACACGGTGCATAATTGAAGAAACCCATGCAGCTTGGTGATTGATAATGGAAGTTACACAAATGTAGTAAGTAGTCTACTTATTAAGAGACTTCAACTTCCTACACGTCCTCATCCAAAACCATACAAACTTCAATTGTTGACAAACAAATGAGAGCTAAAGGTAAACTCCCGAGCTCTCATTCCTTTTACCTTGGGGAGATACAAAGATAAAGTCATTTGTGATGTAGTCCATATGCATGCCGGGGATATATTGTTGGGTCGACCTTGGCAATATGATAGATGAATGACTGTCGAACAGGTATAGTTTTACTCTGAACAGAAGAAATTTACAGTACTTTAGTTGTCTTCATTCAAAGTACATTGTGACAATTGAAATTAGAAAAGAAAAGAAAAGAAATTGAATAAAAGGAGAAGAGCGAAGAGAGCAAAAGTGAGAATAATGAAAAAAAAAGAGAAGAGTGAAAGGCAAAATGAGAGTGAAAACCAAGAAGAAAAAAAAAAGATGGGTTGATAAGAAATAATGTAAGTTTGATTGTAAGAAAGAGTGAAGTGAGAAATGTGTTGTTAACACAAAAGCCACATTTTGTGCTTATGTGAAAAGGTATGTGTTTAGCAATTGAACCAAAATCTCATGATGTTTTGCCAAGTTCTTTTAAGTCTCTTTTCCAGGAATTTAACGACATGTTTCCCCATGAAGATGCACTTACAGGTGGGATTGAACATCAAATCGACTTCATATCCAGTGCAACTCTCCCAAATATGGCTGCCTATAAGACCAATGCCACCAAAACCAAGGAGATTCAAAGGCAATTGGAAGAAGTCATGGGAAAGGTTATGTTAGAGAAAGTATGATGCAACAAAAACGAAGAAGAACAATAGAAAGGAAAAGATAGAACTTTTACAAAGGAATGATTTGATTCATCAAAATGAAATTGTTACACGTATTTATAGGAACTAAGAAAACCGACCACTAAGCCATTACTCTTGAATTTCTCTCCCATCAAGCCACAATGCCACTAACCTTAAACTTCTCTTCCACTAACACCGTTATGTCAGTAACCCAAGAATGACTCCTCAAGTTACATATTCACTCACCACTACTTCCTATGAAATTAACTACCCACTATTCCATTAACTCCTAAAAATTTCAAGCACTAACATTATAATTAAATACAAATTTGCACTAATTTTAAACACTTCCCTTTAGTGCAAACGTACAGTTAACAACACCAAGTGCAATTCTGAGTTTTTCAAACTCGTGTTTACCAAGCGCCTTAATAAATATATCTGCAACCTGTTCCTTGGAATGTATCTTCTGCAGCTGAATGTTTTGTGTCAAACTCTCTCTAACAAAGTGAAAATGTGTTTCAATATGCTTTGTACAAGCATGAAACACTGGATTCCCTGTAAGCTTGATTGCACTTTCATTGTCACAAAAAATGGACACTGGATAGTCCAAAATAGAGAATATTTCTCCCATAAACCTTTTTAACCAAATACACTATTGAGTACTCATAGTAATGGCTACATATTCTACTTCACAGCTTGAAAGAGCAACAAAGGTTTGCTTTTTACTACACCATGATATAGTCCCTGAACCTGTATTAAAACAGTACTCGATCGTGGAACATCTGTCATTGCCATTACCAGCCCAATCAGCATCAACAAAACCACTCAACACAAAGATGTAACTTGTTTATACAACAAGCCGAAACTTAAATATGTGCTCTTCACATATCGAAGAATTCTCTTTGTTGTGATCAAATGAGCTTCACATGGTTTCTCCAAAAACTGAGCAATGACACCTACAAAGTAAGATATGCCAAGCCATGTGATAGTCAACTAAATTAAACTACCAATAAGATGCTGAAAAGTTGTTGCATCTACCAATAGGTTTCCTTATTCCTTAATCAACTTCAAGGATGGTTTAATATGAGTAGTCATTGGCTTTGACTCTTTCATACCAAAATGATTCAATAAACTTGCTGCATATACTTTCCGTGAGATGAAATATCCACTTGACTTTTCAACCTCAAAACCAAGAAAACACTTAGCTTCGCCCAAACTCTTCATTTCAAAACAAATAGATAAAGCATCAATAAGATTGTTAATTTTAATATCATCATCACCAGTTATGATCATATCATCAACATAAAGTAGAAGCATTGTACGTACCGAGGTTGTCTTCTTAACGAACAGACTTGAAGCTGCATTTGAAGAATTGAACCCACAAAACTCAAGATATTAAGCAATTTTACCATACCAAGCATGTGGAGCTTGCTTAATGCCATATAAAGTCTTCCTTAGCCGACACACCTAATTTGGAAACTCTTTAGAAACAAAACCATGAGGTTGCTCAATAAAAATATCTCGATCCACCTCTCCATAAAGGAAAGCATTCTTCACATCCAATTGCTATAATTTCCAATCCTTGGAAGCAGCTAATGAAATAATAGTTCAGATGGTTACCATTTTAGCAACATGACTGAATGTCTCTCCGTAGTCTAGACCATATTGTTGTGAAGAGTCACGAGTAACCAGACAAGCATTATATCAATCAATAGTACCATCAGGCCTTTTCTTCAACTTGTAACCCATTTACAAGTAACTAATTCTACATTCTTTAGCTTCGGAACAAGTTCCCATTTGTCGTTCTTGTTTAGAGCCGAAATTTCATCCTGCATTGCCTCTTCCCATTCAAGAACACCTTTGGCTTCATTGTAAGATCAAGGTTTTACTTCACAAACATCACCCATTAAAAAGAAGATACAAACGATTAGCTATTTAACTATACCTCATAAGCAGATAAATAACTGGGTCGAGCTCTTTCTCTAGAAGACCTTCGAACTACGCTCTCTGTAGCTGTTGGGTACCTTATCCTGGTAACACTATGGATACAGCCCGCTCTATAAAGGTTACAGACGACTCGATCCAGGTCATTCGTGTGGAGACATGCGAGTGGGGGTATCCTATACAATGAGTTTGTATAAGACCGTAGATGTAACACCGTTAACTAACATATTGTCATTTCTTAGGATGACCAGACAACTCATTCTCAAACCTGATTGAGTTATGGACTCCTGCCCGTGAGGGCTCGTTCTTTGATCTGTATGGGTGAGAGTGGCCCGAGTCGCCGACTTAACATTCGTACCATTTTGGGGACGAGACCGAGTGGGGAGCTGGGAACATAACTTCACAAGATGGAATTCACTCCTCCCCGACTTTAGGGAAGTAGATGAGTGTTCCCTTAAATGCTGACTCCGGGACTTGAACAAGGGGCCCCACCCTCTCACTGGCCGAGAGGGACTTCCGGTTATTGGTTGGACCATAACCGAGTTGTTCATTAGAGGAGCAGTGATGTTTAAGGAGTAAGAAGTAACTCAGGCGTAAAACGGTAATTTCACCCAACATGAGTTACGAACACTCATGAAGGATTGACTCGTCATTAATGGTCGTATATCCATGGACACGAAAATATTCTGCAGTGAGAAGAGTGCAACTGCGGGTTTTTAGTGGAATGACCCGTAGTTAATGAATCTAGATTAACTCGGTCAATGAGTTTGACCGATTAATCTTGCATCGTTGGAGCTTCTGATTTGTAGGTCCATTAGGTCCCCTTGCTAGCTCATAACGGGTAAAACGAGGATCAAATTTTTGGAAGAATTTGAATTGTTCAAATTACTTAAGGGATTATATGTATATTGATACATTATAATATATAGTTAATTGTAAATTAAAACTATATATTATGAGAGATATTATTTGAATGAGATTCAAATAAAATTAATATGAATGAGATTCATATTAAAACTATAGGTTAAAAATAATGTGCATAAGATGTACATTAAAACTATAGGTTATACGAAAGAAATGTTTTAGAATATGATTCTAATTTTATAATAAATAATTAAGTGTTAATTATTTATGTTTATATATATTTATTAATTATTAATTGGATTAATAATTAATTATATTAATTAATTTGATTAATTAATTATATATATATATATTATTATATATATATTTTAATTATTAGTATATATTATATAAATATAAATATATATATATATATATATTATTAATATTATTAATATTAATAATATTAAACTCCCCTGCAAAATTGCAGGGGAGTGGGAGGTTAGTGTGACGTGGGGAGTTACACCACGTCACTGCTTCTGTTTTGTTTTTGCAGTTCTGCAAAACACAGAACAAAGAAGAAGAACGTCCAACCATTTTCTCTCAATCAAGAAGATCTCTCTCAAGCTCTTACTCTCGTTCCAAAGGATTGCTCCCACCAGCACGATCCCGAGACCCAAGAGGATAGCGGGAAGATCCGGTGGTGGTGTTCGAGGGGAGTTCACTGAAGAAACGTTCTTCAAAGGTTTGGAATTTCCCCTGTATTTTTTCTTCTTTCAAATTCGATTTTGTATCCCAAAAATTAGCAACGAAAATCCGCTTCCGCTCCGGGATTCACATCCCTTCAATTGGTATCAGAGCCAGGTTGCAGTTCTGATTTTTTTGGGATGAAAATCGTTAAGTTTGGTGGGTGATTTCATTATTTTCAAAATATGGGTTTGCGGGTTGGAAAATTTCCGTTTTTTGGCACCTAGATAGTGTTTTACTTCGTGATTTGATCATGTAAGGGCCCGGTGTTTTGGGCATTTAGTTTCTGTATTGTTTTGGTAAGTCCGGGTCGCTCGAAAGTCTTTCGTGGCGTCGGATTGGGCAAAAATTGCATAAAACCACGAAGAAGACGAAGCAGACTGTGCAGACAGCGCCACGGCGCTATGCAGCAGCGCCATGGCGTTGCGGGATAGCACATAGCGCCACGACGCTGCACTGTAGCGCCGCGGCGCTGCTACTACAACATTTTGCTGCAGCAGCGCCGTGGCGCTGCCCTTAGGCGCTGAGGCACTGTCCCAGGTGTTTTCGACGCGGTTCCGAGGCTCTGGTTCGTGGTTCGAGGGCAGATGCAGTAAGTTTTCTTATTTTTTATTATTTCGTTTTCTTAGGGTGCCAAAAACCGTTCCAACTTTGCTATTTAATTATTTTATGCATTATGAATGTATATTTTAATTAAAATCATATAGCATATTGTATACCATATAGTTTTAAAATCCCACCATAGGTTACATGCATAATATGTATGTTTGATATATAATATGTATGTATGGTCATGCATCATATAGTTATAAATGTTATAGTGTATGTATGCATGTTTTATTTTCATAATTAATATGAGTGTTGTATTAATTAGATGAAAATAAAGTTGCATTGAGCATGACATTATTTTGGATAATATAATTGTTATATTAATGTATGCTTTCAATGCATGTTTATAGTTTTAATTTCTTAAATTTTATAAGTGTTATAAAATTTAGTAGATAGAAATTAAAATCTATAATAAAGAGTTGCATGCAAACATAAGGTGTAAGTTAATTAATTTTAAAGGGGTTCAAAATTAATTAGACTTTAGGATATATCTTCTAATGTGATTAGGGGGTAGTCTTTTATTTTTGTTTTAACTAGGTTTGAAATGAAATAATAAAAGACTAAATATAAAATGTTGTCTATAAGGAAACCCTGTCTAAGGAAGGTTCTGTCTAGGTTGAGGTATTTAAGCTGACCGTAAGGGAACACCTATACCTGGGAACCGACCTGAGGGTTGAATTAGTCAATATTTTATATACAAGCAATAATGTCGTTGGTGGATTAAAGTGTTTAACGAACTAAAACGTTATTGTACAACTTCCGATATAATAGTTATATTTGGCCGACTAAAAATTCACTTAGTTAATTTCACTTAGCCGGGATTTATCTAAGTAATATACCCTAGTCTTAGAATACTAAGTGGGAGCGAAAGAGAATATGTAATATACAGCGTATATATTTGATATACAAAGTATATATAACATACTTTACTCTCTCTCTCACGTTCTCCTTTAAATTCACGCTGTGAGTTCCATGCTCGGCCTCGTGTCGCCCTGGGCACGGCCTCCCTACGGAAGGTGTTTGCATGGTTCAATATCGAGGTGAATGGAGATAGTGTTCATAGTAAGTGGGAGAAGGACGTGTGACAACACATCCTGCGGTCTCCGCCATTGGTTTGCACCGTGAGGTTTCGTACATGACCTGCGTGTCGTCCTGGAGTGACCATCCCTACGGAGGGTTCATTGTATGAGAATCAAAATCAAGGCAAACTCCAGAAATGGATAGGAGTCTCTTAGGTTTTGCTCCAATATTTTCCTTCCTTACGGCATGATTATTGGGGTGGACCTCTGAGGTCCGAAAATGTTGGGTCACAGTTACGAGGAGTTGTTAAGTTAGTTAGCAATTTCCTGACCAAATAAACGATGACTAAAATTTATAGGAATAAGAGTTATTCTGGTGTAAAATTTAGTTGAGAATGTCTCAATTCAGTGAAGGAGTACCTGTCCGCCCTACGGTGGCTGTTGCTCTAAATCACTGAAGCGTCGTTGCAAAACAATTTTGTTAGGGTGCTTAATTACTTTTGCTAAATTTTGATTGGGTTTAAAAGGCTAATGCATGAAACTAATATAGATTTGTTTTTACTTTCAGCATGTCTACTTCTATTATTTCACTTTTAGCCGCAAAGACTTAATGGCGAAAATTACAAACAATGGAAGTCAAACCTAAACACTATTCTCGTGATAGATGATCTTAGGTTCGTCTTGCTAGAGGATTGTCCTCAAGCTCCTGTGCCTAACGCCACTGTGGCGGTGCGCAACGCCTATGACAGGTGGATCAAGGCCAATGACAAGGCAAAGGTCTACATCTTGGCGAGCATATCTGATGTGCTTGCCAAGAAGCACGAGGACACGGTCACCGCTAAAGAGATCATGGACTCGCTGCAGAGCATGTTTGGACAACCGTTCTCACAGGCTCGACATGAAGCCCTTAAATTCATTTACAACTCCCGCATGAAGGAGGGCTCCTCAGTGCGAGAACACGTTCTCAACCTGATGGTCCACTTCAACGTGGCTGAGTCGAACGGGGCCGTCATAGACGAGAAGAGTTAGGTCAGCTTTATTCTGGAATCTCTTCCGAAGAGTTTCCTTCCATTCTGCAGCAATGCGGTTATGAATAAGCTGGAGTACACTCTTACCACGCTCCTAAACGAGCTTCAGACCTACCCGTCTCTTATGAAATGTAAGGGACAAGAAGGGGAGGCAAATGTTGCCATCTCAAAGAGGTTCAACAGAGGATCGTCCTCTGGAACCAGGTCTGCGCCCTCTTCTTCTAGAAGTAAGACTTTTAAGAAGAAGAAAGCTGCTGGTAAGGGGTCTAAACCTGACTCAGCTGCTGCTGCCCAGAAAGGCAAGGTTAAGGTTGCAGAGAAAGGAAAGTGTTTCCACTGCAATATGGACGGGCATTGGAAGCGCAACTGCCCAAAATACTTGGCCGAGAAGAAGAAAGCCAACGAAGGTAAATATGATTTACTTGTATTGGAAACATGTTTAGTGGAGAATGATGACTCCGCCTGGATACTGGATTCAGGAGCCACTAATCACGTTTGTTCTTCATTTTAGGGAATTAGTTCCTGGAGGCAGCTTGACGCTGGAGAGATGACTCTCAAGGTCGGAACGGGAGAGGTCGTCTCAGCTGTGGCGGTAGCGGAGCTCAAGTTGTTTACAAACAAGAATATGTATATATTATTAGATAATGTGTACGTTGTTCCTAAAATTAAAAGGAACTTAATTTCAATTTCTTGTTTGTTAGAACATATGTATTTAATTTCTTTTCATATGAATGAAACGTTCATTTCGAGAAAAGGTGTTAATATTTGTTCTGCTTTGCTTGAAAACAACTTGTATGTGCTAAGACCAACCATAACTAAAGCAGTTTTAAATACCGAGTTGTTTAAAAATGATAGAACTCAAAATAAAAGGCAAAATGTTTCTCAAAAGGAAGATACCTATCTTTGACACTTAAGATTAGGTCACATTAATCTCAATAGGATTGAGAGGTTGGTTAAGAATGACATTCTAAGTGAGTTAGAAGACGATTCTTTACCACCATGTCAGTCTTGTCTTGAAGGCAAAATGACTAAAAGACCTTTTACTGGAAAAGGTTATAGAGCCAAAGAGCCCTTAGAACTTATACATTCAGACCTTTGTGGTCCGATGAATGTTAGAGCTCGAGGAGGGTATGAATACTTCATCTCTTTTATCGATGATTATTCAAGGTATGGTTATTTATACCTAATGCAACATAAGTCTGAAGCCCTTGAAAAGTTCAAGGAGTACAAGACTGAAGTTGAAAATCAATTAGGTAAAACCATTAAAACACTTCGATCAGATCGGGGTGGAGAGTATATGGACTTGAGATTCCAAGACTATATCATAGAACATGGAATCTCGTCCCAACTCTCAGCCCCTGTTACACCTCAACAAAACGGTGTATCAGAAAGGAGAAACAGAACCTTGTTGGACATGGTTCGATCAATGATGAGCTATGCTCAGTTGCCTAACTCGTTTTGGGGTTATGTTGTGGAGACTGGAGTTTATATTTTGAACGTAGTTCCATCAAAGAGTGTTTCTGAAACACCCTTTGAGCTGTGGAAGGGTCGTAAACCTAGTTTACGTCACTTTCGCATTTGAGGATGCCCGCCACACGTGCTCATGACTAACCCGAAGAAACAAAAACCTCGTTCAAAAGTATGCCTATTCGTAGGTTACCCTAAAGAGACGAGAGGTGGTCTCTTCTTCGATCATAAAGAAAACAGAGTGTTTGTATCGACAAATGCTACTTTCTTAGAAGAAGGCCATGTTCGAGATCATAAACCACGGAGTAAGGTAGTAATTAACGAGATTTCCGAAGAGGCTACAAACACGTCAACAAGAGTTGTTGATCAAACTGGCACTACAACAAGAGTTGTTGATGAAGCCAGCACATCGCGTCAGTCGCATCCATCTCAAGTGTTGAGGGTGCCTCGACGTAGTGGGAGGATTGTGTCACAACCTGACCGCTACGTGGGTTTAACTGAAACTCAAGTTGTCATACCTGATGACGGCGTCGAGGATCCATTGACCTATAAGAAGGCAATGGAAGATACTGACAAGGACAAATGGGTCAAAGCAATGGACCTGGAAATGGAGTCGATGTACTTCAATTCCGTTTGGGAACTTGTAGATCAACCTGACGGGGTAAAACCAATAGGGTGCAAATGGATCTACAAGCGAAAATGAGACGCCGAAGGAAAGGTACAGACCTATAAGGCGAGAGTTGTGGCAAAAGGCTACACACAAAGGGAAGGGGTGGACTATGAAGAAACCTTCTCCCCTGTAGCTATGCTTAAGTCTATTAGAATATTTTTGTCCATTACCACATATTATGACTATGAGATATGGCAAATGGACGTTAAGACTGCTTTTCTGAATGGCAATCTTGAAGAAAGTATTTATATGTCTCAACCCAAAGGGTTCATAGAACAAGGTCAAGAGCAAAAGGTTTGCAAGCTTAAACGGTCCATATATGGACTCAAACAAGCATCTCGATCTTGGAACATACGGTTCAATACTGCGATCAAATCTTATGGTTTTGACCAAAACGTTGATGAACCTTGTGTATACAAGAAGATCGTCAACAACACCGTAGCCTTCTTAGTGTTGTACGTGGATGATATCCTACTCATTGGGAATTATGTAGGATACCTCACTGACATAAAGAATGGCTAGCGACTGAGTTCCAAATGAAAGATTTGGGAGAAGCTTAGTATGTTCTTGGCATCCAAATCCTAAGGGATCGTAAGAACAGAACGTTAGCCCTGTCTCAAGCAACTTATATCGACAAGATACTTGTTCGATATTCGATGCAGAATTCCAAGAAAGGTTTGTTACCCTTCAGGCATGGAATCCATCTGTCTAAGGAACAATGTCCTAAGACACCTCAAGAAGTTGAGGATATGAGACGTATACTCTATGCTTCAGCAGTGGGCAACCTGATGTACGCTATGCTGTGCACTAGGCCTGACATTTGCTATGCGGTAGAGATAGTCAGTAGGTACCAATCCAACCCAGGATATGATCACTGGACTGCTGTTAAGGGAATCCTCTAGTATCTTAGGAGAACGAGGGACTACAAGCTCGTGTATGGCGCTAAGGATTTGATCCTTACAGGATACACTGGTTCTGACTTCCAAACAGACAAGGATTCAAGGTAATCCACGTCGGGGTCAGTATTCACTCTTAACGGAGGAGCGGTAGTTTGGCGAAGCATCAAACAAGGATGCATCGCAGACTCCACGATGGAGGCTGAGTATGTTGTAGCTTGTGAAACAGCAAAAGAGGCAGTTTGGCTTAGAAAGTTCTTGACAGATTTGGACGTCGTTCCAAACATGAACTTGCCCATCAAACTTTATTGTGATAACAGTGGTGCTGTGGCAAATTCTAAAGAACCTCGAAGCCATAAGAGAGGCAAACACATCGAAAGGAAGTACCACCTTATATGGGAGATAGTGCAGCAAGGAGATGTGATTGTCACGAAGATCGCTACAGAGCACAATATTGCCGATCCTTTTACGAAGGCAGTCACGGCTAAAGTGTTTGAGGGCCATATAGAAAGTCCAGGTTTACGAGCTTTGTACAGTTAGTCTAGGGCAAGTGGGAGAAATGTAATTGGGTATAGTGTATGCCCTAGTTTATTGTATTTTCCCTTTGCTTTATGATAATGTACACCCCACTCGAGTTTAGTTCAAGTGGGAGTTTGTAGGGTGTGTTGCCGTAAACTCGTAGTTTGTATTTTGTAAAAACAAATGTCTATTTAATAAAGTTTTATTCAATAAATTTGTTGTTGAATCATAGCTTTGCATTGTCCAAAATCCAATAAACTAAACATCCAAGGTTATTTTTTATGTAATCGGGACAGTATATATACTGGGTATATAGTTGATATACGGGGTATATATTTGATATACCCCTGATATATGAATGGATAATATCCCGTGAATAACCTAAAGGGTCTATAGTATATGGATAAGGCTGGGTACCTTATCCTGGCAACACTATGGATACGGCCCACTCTATAAAGGTTACAGACGACTCGATCCAGGTCGTTCGTGTGGAGACATGCGAGTGGGGGTATCCTGTACAATGAGTTTGTATAAGACCGGACCGCGAAATAGGCAATCTTTAGGTGTAACACCGTTAACTAATAGATTGCTATTTCTTAGGATGACCAGGTAACTCCTTCTCAATCCTGAGTGAGTTATGGACTCCTGCCCGTGAGGGCTCGTCCTTTGATCTATATGGGTGAGAGTGGCCCGAGTCGCCGACTCAATATTCCTACCATTTTGGGGACGAGACCGAGTGGGGAGTTGGGAACATAACTTCACAAGATGGAATTCACTCCACCCCGACTTTAGGGGAGTAGATGAGTGTTCCCTTAAATGCTAACTCCGGGACTTGAACAAGGGGCCCCACCCTCTCAGTGGCCGAGAGGGACTTTCGGTTATTGGTTGGACCATCATCGGGTTGTTCATTAGAGGAGTAGTGGTGTTTAAGGAGTAAGATGTAACGCAGGGGTAAAACGGTAATTTGACCCAACTTGAGTTACGAACACTCGTGAAGGATTGACTCGTCATTAATGGTCATATATCCATGGACACGAAAACGTTCTGCAGTGAGAAGAGTGCAACTGCGGGTTTTTAGTGGATTTACCCGTAGTTAACGAATCTAGATTAACTCGGTCAATGAGTTTGACCGATTAATCTTGCATCGTTGGAGCTTCGGATCTATAGGTCCAGTAGGTCCCCTTGCTAGCTCATAATGGGTAAAACGAGGATCAAGTTTTTGGAAGAATTTGAATTGTTCAAATTATTTAAGGGATTATATGTATATTGATACATTATAATATATAGTTAATTGTGAATTAAAACTATATATTATGAGAGATATTATTTGAATGAGATTCAAATAAAATTAATATGAATTAGATTCATATTAAAACTATAGGTTAAAAATAATGTGCATAAGATGTACATTAAAACTATAGGTTATACGAGAGAAATGTTTTAGAATATGATTCTAATTTTATAATAAATAATTAAGTGTTAATTATTTATGTATATATATATTTATTTATTATTAATTGGATTAATAATTAATTATATTAATTAATTTGATTAATTAATTATATATATATTATTATATATATTTTAATTATTATTATATTATATATATATATGAATATTATTATTAATATTAACTCCCCTGCAAAATTGCAGGGGAGTGGGAGGTGTTGTGACGTGGGGAGTTACCCCACATCACCCTTCTTCTTCTTCTCCAAGTGTTGGAGAAGGTGATGAAGAGAACAGAACAACAAAAAAGAAAAACTCCCAGGATTTCTCTCAACCTCGTTCAATCTCTCCCTGACATTCCAAACAAGTTTCTCCCACCAACACGATCCCGAGACCCAAGAGGATAGCGAGGAAGATATTTTGGTGGTGTTCATTGGGAAAAAGTTGATGAAACGTTCTTGAAAGGTAATGGTTTCCTCTGTATTTTTCTGCTTTGTAAATCGATTTTGTATCCCGAAATTCAGCGACGAAAGTCCGCTTCCGCTCCGGGATTCACACCCCATCATGCAGAGCATGTTTCGACAACCGTCCTCACAGGCTCGACATAAAGCCCTTAAGTTCATTTACAACTCCCGCATGAAGGAGGGTTCATCAGTGCGAGAACACGTTCTCAACCTGATGGTCCACTTCAACGTGGCTGAGTCGAATGGGGCCGTCATAGACGAGTAGAGTCAGCTCAGCTTTATTCTGGAATCTCTTCCGAAGAGTTTCCTTCCATTCCACAGCAATGCGGTTATGAATAAGTTGGAGTACACTCATACCACGCTCCTAAATGAGCTGCAGACCTACCAGTCTCTTATGAAATGTAAGGGACAAGAAGGGGAGGCAAATGTTGCCACCTCAAAGAGGTTCAACAGAGGATCGTCCTCTGGAACCAGGTCTGCGCCCTTTTCTTCTGGAAGTAAGACTTTTAAGAAGAAGAAGGCTGCTGGTAAGGGGTCTAAAACTGACTCAGCTGCTGCTGCTCAGAAAGGCAATGTCAAGGTTGCAGAGAAAGGAAAGTGTTTCCACTGCAATATGGACGGGCATTGGAAGCGCAACTGCCCAAAGTACTTGGCCGAGGAGAAGAAAGCCAACGAAGGTAAATATGATTTACTTGTATTGGAAACATGTTTAGTGGAGAATGATGACTCCGCCTAGATACTGGATTCAGGAGCCACTAATCACGTTTGTTCTTCATTTTAGGGAATTAGTTCCTGGAGGCAGCTTGACGCCAGAAAGATGACTCTCAAGGTCGGAACGGAAGAGGTCGTCTCAGCTGTGGCGGTAGGGGAGCTCAAGTTGTTTACAAACAAGAATATGTATATATTATTAGATAATGTGTACGTTGTTCCTAAAATTAAAAGGAACTTAATTTCAATTTCTTGTTTGTTGGAACATATGTATTCAATTTCATTTCATTTAAATGAAGTGTTCATTTCAAGAAATGATGTTAATATTTGTTCAGCTTTACTTGAAAACAACTTGTATGTGCTAAGACCAACCATAACGAAAGCAGTTTTAAATATCGAGTTGTTTAAAAATGCTAAAACTCAAAATAAAAGGCCAGTTTCTCAAAAGGAAGATACCTATCTTTGGCACATAAGATTAGGTCACATTAATCTCAATAGGATTGAGAGGTTGGTTAAGAATGACATTCTAAGTAAGTTAGAAGACAATTCTTTACCACCATGTGAGTCTTGTCTTGAAGGAAAGATGACTAAAAGACCTTTTTACTGGAAAAGGTTATAGAGCCAAAGAGCCCTTAGAACTTATACATTCAGACCGTTGTGGTCCGATGAATGTTAGAACTCGATGAGGGTATGAATACTTCATCTCTTTTATCAATGATTATTCAAGGTATGGTTATTTATACCTAATGCAACATAAGTCTGAAGCCCTTGAAAAGTTCAAGGAGTACAAGACTGAAGTTGAAAATCAATTAGGTAAAATCATTAAAACACTCCGATCAGATCGGGGTGGAGAGTATATGGACTTGAGATTCCAGGACTATATGATAGAACATGGAAGCACGTCCTAACTCTCAGCCCCTGGAATACCTCAACAAAATGGTGTATCAGAAAGGAGAAATAGAACCCTGTTGGACATGGTTCGATCAATGATGAGCTATGCTCAGTTGCCTAACTCGTTTTGGGGTTATGTAGTGGAGACTGCAATTTATATTTTGAACGTAGTTCCATCAAAGAGTGTTTCTGAAACACCCTTTCAGCTATGGAAGGGTCGTAAACCTAGTTTACGTCACTTTCGCATTTGGGGATGGCCGACACACGTGCTCATGACTAACCCGAAGAAACAGAAACCTCGTTCAAAAGTATGCCTATATGTAGGTTACCCTAAAGAGACGAGAGGTGGTCTCTTCTTCGATCATAAAGAAAACATAGTGTTTGTATCGACAAATGCTACTTTCTTAGAAGAAGGCCATGTTCGAGATCATAAACCACGGAGTAAGGTAGTAATTAACGAGATTTCCGAAGAGGCTACAAATACGTCAACAAGAGTTGTTGATCAAACTGGCACTACAACAAGAGTTGTTGATGAAGCCAGCACATCGCGTCAGTCGCATCCATCTCAAGTGTTGAGGGTGCCTCGACGTAGTGGGAGGATTGTGTCACAACCTGACCGCTACGTGGGTTTAACTGAAACTCAAGTTGTCATACCTGATGACGGCGTCGAGGATCCATTGACCTATAAGAAGGCAATGGAAGATACTGACAAGGACAAATGGGTCAAAGCAATGGACCTGGAAATGGAGTCGATGTACTTCAATTCCGTTTGGGAACTTGTAGATCAACCTGACGGGGTAAAACCCATAGGGTGCAAATGGATCTACAAGCGAAAACGAGATGCCGAAGGAAAGGTACAGACCTATAAGGCGAGAGTTGTGGCAAAAGGCTACACACAAAGGGAAGGGGTGGACTATGAAGAAACCTTCTCCCCTGTAGCTATGCTTAAGTCTATTAGAATACTTTTGTCCATTGCCACATATTATGATTATGAGATATGGCAAATGGACGTCAAGATTGCTTTTCTGAATGGCAATCTTGAAGAAAGTATTTATGTCTCAACTCGAAGGGTTTATAGAAAAAGATCAAGAGCAAAAGGTTTGCAAGCTTAAACGGTCCATATATGGACTCAAACAAGCATCTCGATCTTGGAACATAAGGTTCGATACAACGATCAAATCTTATGGTTTTGACCACAACGTTGATGAGCCTTGTGTATACAAGAAGATCGTCAACAACACTGTAGCCTTCTTAGTGTTGTATGTGGATGATATTCTACTCATTCGGAATGATGTATGATATCTTACTGACATAAAGAAATGGCTAGCGACTGAGTTCCAAATGAAGGATTTGGGAGAAGCTCAGTATGTTCTTGGCATCCAAATTCTAAGGGATCGCAAGAATAGAACGTTAGCCCTGTCTCAAGCAACTTATATCGACAAGATACTTGCTCGATATTCGATGCAGAATTCCAAGAAAGGTTTATTACCCTTCAGGCATGGAATACATCTGTCTAAGGAATAGTGTCCTAAGACACCTTAAGAAGTTGAAGATATGAGACATATATGATTACGCTTGTTTACATGCGTAAAAAGAAGGTTTTAGATGCTGTTTTTACTATGTTTTAACTTTGTTTCAGACTTTTTCTCGGTCGTTTGAGTTCCAATTCATGCAAAATTCATATATGATGGTTTGTGGTTGGCTTATATTGTATTTATGACATTTTAGGACCATTTGGGAGTGCAAATTTATCAAAAGAAGCAAAAAGACAGAAAAACCTTCATTGGAGGCGCCAGCCGCCTGGTAGGCTGCAGAAATCCTGGTTTTCTTCCAACTTTGCCCTTAATGAATCGCGTCTTCCAATGCGTTTTGGTGGTTCCAATCGATGCATACGTGTAGAAGAAGTGTTCCACTATCAGTTTGAGCATGATTTGGTCAGTCAAAGGAGTTGGAAATGAGTGATCCACCAGCATTTTAGGACCTACCAACCAATTCTGCACAACTATAAATTCCAGCAGCTTCTCCACCAAATTCATGAGGCCTTGCTTCCTTCTCTTGATCATTCTTAGTGTTTCTTTGTTGCTTTCTAAGTACTTTTGAGTTGCTTTCATTAGTTGCTTTTAGTTTTTAAATCCCGAGCACTTTACATTCCTTTATTAAGCTTTGTTTTGTTTCCGTTGTTACTTAGTTATTTTCTACCTATTCAAATTTATAAAAATCCAGCACTTAGCTTATCTTTACTTTGCCTTTACTTTATTTTTAGTTAAGAGAATTGTGTTTTTTGGAGGAAAGAGCACGTGAAACTCCCTCTTGCTTGAAAGAGAAGGGCGAAGCTCTCAATCCCGAGCAAAACTCTCCGTTAGTTAACTTTTATTTTTCACACATGCATTTCAATTTCAACCATTTTACTCGTTGTATTTTCTTCAATATGTCTTTCTAAATTCCCGTCTCTAGCCCGGTTATGGATAGTTAGCCTTTTATTTCTAAAAAGGGTTGCTAAGAAGTAGCGTTTTTGCTTTCCACTCATTGCTCAACATGTTTTCCCAAAAAGTTAGGATTTAGAGAAGGCCACTGTAAGTCTTAACAAGTCAATACTGAAAAGGTTGCTTATTTGCATTGTTGAGTGGTTAAACCGTGGAGAGGAGCGCCTTAGACATAAGGGTTCCGGTTAAGTAGCCTAGACATAGGACCTTAACCCGAGGTTGCGACTATTTCCATCCTAAAACTAAGATATCTCTCATAATAGATATATTAGGGAATGTCTTAGGACTTTGAACTTGCTTAGACATAAGTCAAGTGAAAAGCGTAGTCGTTGGTTCCTAAAGTAAAATGCATATCGTCCTTAGCGTATCCTTGATTCTTTGTTGGCTAACTTGAAGTAATTCGGGCTAGGTTTTACCATTATAAGACCAAATCTCAAATCCAAAACCATTATTTGTGACCACTTCCCATTTTACAAGAATCACTCATTTCAACGTTCACTATTCATTAAAACTTTAGAGTTTGGAAATTATTTAGAAGTCCTTGAGGATCGATACTTGGATACTCCATCCATTTTATATTACTCTGATAGGTGTGCGCTTGCATCTATAGAATTGTTACCACGCTTAGAGCGTGCGTTCAGCATAACCTCAGTCAGTATACCCTATGCTTCAGTAGTGGGCAACCTGATGTACACTATGTTGTGCACTAGGCCTGACATTTGCTATGCGGTAGGAATAGTCAGTAGGTACCAATCCAACCCAGGATATGATCACCGGACTGCTGTTAAGGGAATCCTCAAGTATCTTATGAGAACGAGGGACTACAAGCTCGTATATGGCGCTAAGGATTTGATCCTTACAGGATACACTGACTCTGACTTCCAAACAGACAAGGATTCAAGGAAATCCACGTCGGGGTCAGTATTCACTCTTAACGGAGGAGCGGTAGTTTGGCGAAGCATCAAACAAGGATGCATCGCAGACTCCACGATGCAGGCTGAGTATGTTGCAGCTTGTGAAGCAGCAAAAGAGGCGGTTTGGCTTAGAAAGTTCTTGACAGATTTGAACGTCGTTCCAAACATGAACTTGCCCATCACACTTTATTGTGATAACAGTGGTGCCGTGGCGAATTCTAAAGAACCTCGAAGGCATAAGAGAGACAAACATATCGAAAGGAAGTACCACCTTATACGGGAGATAGTGCAGCGAGGAGATGTGATTGTCACGAAGATCGCTATAGAGCACAATATTGCTGATCCTTTTACAAAGGCACTCACGGCTAAAGTGTTTGAGGGCCATCTAGAAAGTCTAGGTTTACGAGCTTTGTACAGTTAGTCTAGGGCAAGTGGGAGAAATGTAATTGGGTATAGTGTATGCCCTAGTTTATTGTATTTTCCCTTTGCTTTATGATAATGTACACCCCACTCCAGTTTAGTGAAGGGATGTGAATCCCGGAGTGGAAACAGATTTTCGTTGCTGTTTTTCGGGATACAAAATCGAATTTTAAAGAACAAAAATACAGGAGAAAAACAAACCTTTGAAGAACCTTTCTTCAGTAAGTTCCCCTCGAACACCACCACCGGATCTTCCTCGCTATCCTCTTGGGTCTCGGGATCATGCTAGTGGTAGCACCTTGATAGAAGAGAGGGAGAGATTGAGAGAATTTTGAGAGCAATTCTGGGAGTTTTCCTATTCTGTAAAAAAAAAACCAGTTCAACTCCTTCTCCAAGACTTGGAGAAGAAGAATAAGGGTGACGTGGGGTAACTTCCCACGTCACAACACCTCCCACTCCCCTGCAATTTTGCAGGGGAGTTAATGTTAATAATAATATTAATATATATATATATATATAATATAAATATAATTATAATATATATATAAAATTAATTAATCAAATTAATTAATATAATTAATTATTAATCTAATTAATAATTAATAATATATATATACATAAATAATTAACACTTAATTATTTATTATAAAATTAGAATCATATTCTAAAACATTTCTCTCGTATAACCTATAGTTTTAATGTACATCTTATGCACATTATTTTTTAACCTATAGTTTTAATATGAATCTCATTCATATTAATTTTATTTGAATCTCATTCAAATAATATCTCCCATAATATATAGTTTTAATTTATAATTAACTATATATTATAATGTACCGATATACATATAATCCCTTAAGAAATTTGAACAATTCAAATTCTTCCAAAAATTTGATCCTCGTTTTACTCGTTATGAGCTAGCAAGGGGACCTAATGGACCTACAGATCCGAAGCTCCAACGATGCAAGATTAATCGGTCAAACTCATTGACCGAGTTAATCTAAATTCGTTAACTACGGGTCATTCCACTAAAGACCCGCAGTTGCACTCTTCTCACTGTAGAACGTTTTCGTGTCCATGGATATACGACCATTAATGACGAGTCAATCCTTCACGAGTGCTCGTAACTCAAGTTGGGTCAAATTACCGTTTTACCCCTGAGTTACATCTTACTCCTTGAACACCACTGCTCTTCTAATGAACAACCCGGTTATGGTCCTACCAATAACTGGAAGTCTCTCTCGGCCAATGAGAGGGTGGGGCCCCTTGTTCAAGTCCTGGAGTCAGCATTTGAGGGAACACTCACCTACTCCCCTAAAGTCGGGGAGGAGTGAATTCCATCTTGTGAAGTTATGTTCCCAGCTCTCCACTCGGTCTTGTCCCCAAAATGGTAGGAATGTTGAGTCGGCGACTCGGGCCACTCTCACCCATACAGATCAAAGGACGAGCCCTCACGGGTAGGAGTCCATAACTCACTCAGGATTGAGAATGAGTTGCCTGGTCATCCTAAGAAATAGCAACCTATTAGTTAACGGTGTTACATCTAAAGATTGCCTATTTCGCAGTCCGGTCTTATACAAAGTCATTGTATAGGATACCCCCAGTCGCATGTCTCCACACGAACGACCTGGATCGAGTCGTTTGTAACATTTATACAGTGGGCCGTCTCTATAGTGTTGCCAGGATAAGGTACCCAGCCTTATCCATATACTATAGACCATTTAGGTTATTCACGGGACATTATCCACTTGTATATCAAGGGTATATCTGTTAGCTTTATGGCTTCAATCAAACCAAATATTTTGATGATCACAAACAAAGTATAAACTAATAATTTGAGTGTTTCAATGTGTCTATAGTGTAGAGCTCGAAAAGACAAAACAAATGCTTGTCAAATCACTCAAACCGGAGTTTAAACGAAGAAGTTATGGTCAAAACAAGTTAGGAGAAAAATTCTACGTGGCGGGTGACGTGGACAAGTGGACAAATCCTACATGGTGGGTGACATGGACAAGTGGACCGCTTAGAAGTTGACATGTGGCATCAAGAGGACATACTTATGCTGACATGGCATCCAACAATCGAACAAATGAGAAGATGACACGTGGTGCTTTCAATCTCCACAAATTCATTTCCACCAATTTCTCTCAATCACTGTCAATCTTCTCAATCACTCACAATCTCAATGATTTCTCAATCTCCACCAATTTCTTTTAATCACCATAATTATGTTTTCATTTCATTTCCTTACCTCACATCTTAATCTATACCATTCATCCTTTGTTGCCCTAAATCCAATGGCCAAAATTCATCATAGAAACTCTATTTAAAGCCACCAAATTCCATCATTCTACACACCAACTGTCAAAGCAAAATCATTTGTTTTCAAATTCTCCTCTCAACTTTTGCAAAATCTTCATTCTCTCCTACACATAACTTGCTCATTTTTTTGTGAGAGATTCATTAGAGTGTGGCTTTTTAGCCATTGCTTTGGTGAAAAATTTGTGTAATCCACTTTGGTTTTGAATTTTATATTTTCAAATTGGGTTTTGTATTAAGGTGTGGGTACACCTTGGGTTGTGAGAAACTAAATTGGTTGGATCCTGAACCAGTAAAAAGGATTTTGGGTTTCTCTTTAGCCTAGGACAAAAAGAGGGTCGATCGGTTTGGTCTCACCCGTTAAGAGAGCCACTGCAGTAAAATACCCAAGAAAGAGTCTTGGGGAGTGGAGTAGGAATTTCCGAACCACTATAAAAATTCTCGGTGTCACCACTCTCTTCTCTTCTCTCTTTTAAATTCAGTATTTATCTACTTTGAATCTTGGTAGATTTCATATAGGTATACTTCAATATTTTGTTCAATGTTTCATTTTCTTGTTAATCTTCTTTTATTGATTGCATAATTGTTCATTACATTAAATTTATTTTTAATTTTCAAAAAGTGGTAAGCAACCCTATTCACCCCCCTCTAGTGTTGCCATTCGATCCTACAATATCAAATATACTCGTATATCAGGGGTATAAATATGTACCTAGTATATCAAATATACCCAGTATATATACTGTCCCAGTTACATGAAAATAACCTTGGATGTTTAGTTTATTGGATTTTTGACAATGCAATGCTATGAATTCAACAATAAATTTATTGAATAAAACTTTATTTAATATATATTTGTTTTTATATAAATATAAACTTCTAGTTTAGGGCAACACACCCAACAGTAGGTGTAGTCTTGGAGTTTTAGGTTCATTATGATCACATCATCTTCTCCTTCTTGTTTTGTGTTCATCCTCGAATCAAGTGGTTTACCTACATCCAAACGAAGCAAGTTAGACCGATGATAAGCATCTATAGTAGGACTATTACCTTGATGAAGTTTAAAAACTTCATTTTCTTCCTTCTTCTCAAAGATCTCCACTTGTTTTTCATGTTGACCTTCCTCATGTGGCTCGGCCTCTTGAGGTGTTTGGAATCCTTGAGTGGGCGGCTCGAATGAACTTCCTTGTCGTTCTTCTTCTTCTTCTTCAATTCCCCTCTCTAATGATGGTAATCTCCTTGACATGGCCTCAGGTAGTATCTCTTTGATATCCTGTAAAAGCTCAACACAAGTACTAAGCAAAGTATTTCTTCTTTCTTGAGTTAGGAGATCATTACCTTCATGTAGATATAGTAGAAGCAATTGTGTCGCACATAAAGCTCACTCTATTTCATCTTTTCTAGTCATGAGGGTCACGACTTTCTCTTTATTTTTAGAGGCCTTCTCTTTCTTTTGAAGTTCAACAACTTCTTTTCTTTCGGCCTCCAACCTTCTTTCTTCCAATTTCAATTCATCAATACATACTTCTTTTGGAGAAACGGGTACAAGCATGATTTTCTTACCTTGATGCTCAAAAGAATATTTATTAAGAAAACCATCAAGACTTACCTTCTTGTCAAAGTGCCACGATTTTCCTAGCAAGAAATCACTCGCATGCATAGGTACAACGTCACAAGTTATCTCATCTTTGTACCTACCTATGTTGAATGGAACTTGAACTTGCTTTTGGACATTCACATCGTGTTCCAGCTGCCATACAGCCTCCCTCGCCGGTAGAGACCCTCCAGTGATTGTATCATCCCGACGGCGAACGCACAAACAACGAGATGTTCCTTTTAGCGACGTGATGAGAATACCCATGTGCACTTCCTCTAATGACCCTCTACGAATAGCAACAACATCCTCTGATGACCCTCTAACGACCGCAACATCTCTTTGCGAACAAATGATGGATCTAGTTTGTGCGTCACTCGTTCTTCGTGAATCGTCACTTGTTCATGGATGTTGCATCGCAGATCTAGCCATGGTGTGTTGTGTCGCACATCTGGTCGTGGAGGAATCAGTAGATCTGGTTAGGTTCGTGTCTGTTAGCGACTGTTCGAATTTTTGGGTGTTGTGCTGACTGGTGGTTATGCTGAACGCACGCACTAAGCGTGGTAACAATTCTATAGATGCAAGTGCACACCTGTCAGAGTAATATAAAGTGGATGGACTATCCAAGTATCGATCCTCAAGGACTTCTAAATAATTTCCAAACTCTAAAGTTTTAATGAATAATGAACGTTGAAATGAGTGATTCTTGTAAAATGGGAAGTGGTCACAAATAATGGTTTTGGATTTGGGATTTGGTCTTATAATGGTAAAACCTAGCCCGAATTACTTCAAGTTAGCCAACAAAGAATCAAGGATACGCTAAGGACGATATGCATTTTACTTTAGGAACCAACGACTACACTTTTCACTTGACTTGTGTCTAAGCAAGTTTAAAGTCCTAAGACATTCCCTAATATGTCTATTATGAGAGATATCTTAGTTTTAGGATGGAAATAGTCGCAACCTCGGGTTAAGGTCCTATGTCTAGGCTACTTAATCGGAACCCTTATGTCTAAGGCGCTCCTCTCCTCGGTTTAACCACTCAACAATGCAAATAAGCAACCTTTTCAGTATTGACTTGTTAAGACTTACAGTGGCCTTCTCTAAATCCTAACTTTTTGGGAAAACATGTTGAGCAATGAGTGGAAAGCAAAAACACTACTTCTTAGCAACCCTTTTTTAGAAATAAAAGGCTAACTATCCATAACCGGGCTAGAGACGGGAATTTAGAAAGACATATTGAGGAAAATACAGCAAGTAAAATGGTTGAAATTGAAATGCATGTGTGAAAAACAACAGTTAACTAACGGAGAGTTTTGCTCGGGATTGAGAGCTTCGCCCTTCTCTTTCAAGCAAGAGGGAGTGTCACGTGCTCTTTCCTCCAAAAAACACAATTCTCTTAACTAAAAATAAAGTAAAGGCAAAGTAAAGATAAGCTAAGTGCTGGATTTTTATAAATTTGAATAGGTAGAAAATAACTAAGTAACAACGGAAACAAAACAAAGCTCAACAAAGGAATGTAAAGTGCTCGGGATTTAAAAACTAAAAGCAACTAATGAAAGCAACTCAAAAGTACTTAGAAAGCAACAAAGAAACACTAAGAATGATCAAGAGAAGGAAGCAAGGCCTCATGAATTTGGTGGAGAAGCTGCTGGAATTTATAGTTGTGCAGAATTGGTTGGTAGGTCCTAAAACGCTGGTGGATCACCCATTTCCAACTCCTTTGACTGACCAAATCATGCTTAAACTGATAGTGGAACACTTCTTCTACACGTATGCATCGATTGGAACCACCAAAACGCATTTGAAGACGCATTTCATTAAGGGCAAAGTTGGAAGAAAACCAGTTTTCCTGCAGCCACACAGGCGCCTGGCGCCTCCCTTGATGATGTTTCCGTCTTTTTGCTTCTTTTGATTAATTTGCACTCCCAAATGGTCCTAAAATGTCATAAATACAATATAAGCCAACCACAAACCATCATATATGAATTTTGCATGAATTGGAACTCAAAAAAACCGAGAAAAAGTATGAAACAAAGTTAAAACATAGTAAAAAAAGCATCTAAAACCTTCTTTTTACGCATGTAAACAAGCGTAATCACACCCCCAAACTTAACTTTTTGCTTGTCCTCAAGCAAAAACTTAGCAACTTTAATCAGCTTTCTAACACATGGACAAGGTAAAGCAAAAACAACCGAGATGTTCAATCATAAATTGTCTCAGGGAAAAGATGTCAAAGCCTACCATTCTATTGCCTTTGTAAGCTTAGTCACTATAAACCAAGTTTGAAATGATAAAAACTTTCTCTTTCAAAATCCTTTTTCCTTTCAAAAACAGAAAACTTTTTCAAATACCTCTAAGGAATCTGCACACTTCCTTTTTACATTGAGACTTTTACATCTGAAAGACCGGCTACTAGCCCCTGAGGTTTCCACACATTAACATCGGTTTCAACCACAGCTACTCGTAGAAAGACTTTGAAACTAACGGCTAGGTCATAAGACGACGACAATGAGAAATACGAAGTCACTTATCACCATCCTTACTGCTATTTTCAAAGTCAACACCCAACCTAAAACTAAATGGGTGTCTACAGCAGGACTCGGAAATCATAAATACATTTTCTTTAACTCTCATTGTTTTTACCACTCTTTTCTTTCTAACACAAGTATTTTCCCCACTCTCATTTTCTCTCAACAAGACTCTTTTTACTCTTATGCAACTTTTGTCTTTTTTTTCTTTTTTTTATTTTATTTTTTTTAAGCTAAGTGCTTTTCAACACTTTCTTTCTTTCCAACTGACTCTTTTTCAAAAGAAAATAGCATGATTTTTCAAATATAAATAACACTTTATCTTTCTGAAACAATGACTGACACAACGACTGTCCCCCCCTCAAACTTAAGAGAGACAGTATCCTCACTGGGAAAAGACTTTTGCATCTGATGAAAAAGGCTTAACAGTAAAAAGGACAAGGACTTCCTATATAGGGGCAAAAGAAAAAGCTTAAAGTCTGTAAAGATAAAAAAGACATAAAAGAAAATGGGTTTATCACATAAACGAAGGAAATAGCTCAAAGCTTAGTCAGGCATAGAACAGAAAACTCAACAATCTCTTAGAATCATCATTGACATGAAATCACATGCACAGCACAGATGCTTCAAAGTAGGCATGTGAAAAGCTAAACTGAAGTTAAGTGAAGGCATACTTTAAGTGATCAGAAAATAAACGATACTAATTTATACATGCTTCAACTGAGCTCAAAACATAATCAATACAAAAAGCATGCATAGTAAGGCTAGAATATGCAAACGACGTCATTAACCAAAAGAATAAAACACAAAAATAGCAAAGAAGGAACCTCCCCTTCATGAAGTTGGAGGTTGTGGACTAGGATCAGTGCCGGTACTGGAAGATGGATGACCAAGGATAGCAGCTAGCGCTGGAGGCCATGAAGGTAAAACCGCAAAATCCAATGAAGCCCTCAAGTTGTAGATATGTTGCACGACTTCTTGAACTTGATCTCGCAGCTATTGGTTCTACTTTCGGAGACGACGGATCTCTGATGTAGGAGACGTCCCAGTACCTTCCCTTTTTTGTAGAGCATGGGCGATAATTCTCCGAATATTCTTCTCTTCCACAACTGGGGCATCTCTCTTAATTTGATCCGCAGGGAGCTGCACACCTTGTCGCAAGCATAAAGAAGTGACCAAGCGTGGGTGATAAAGCTTACCACGTGTCTCGTGGGCACACTCATGGATACTGGTATTGATCAATTCTCCATAATTCACATCTATGCCCTTAAGCATGGGATAAACCAGCAGTGCCCTATCCTGAGTGACATGCTCATCATGCTCCGTTGGCAGAATTCTGTTTTTGACTATATATAACCATCCTACAGCAGCTAGTGAAACATCCTCGGGTCTTAGTCGTACCTTGCCATGAGTAGTCAAATCCCAAGTGGCAGAGGGCTTCCCAACATATTCTAGAGGCTCACCGAGCTGTTCTAGAGTCGGAGTCACTAACATCTTATTTCCCACAGCATCTCTGATATTCTTAATGTTGAAGGTTTAGTTGATCTGAGTGGCATCAAACCTTATTTCCTTCCCACGCACTATGGTGATATGTGACTGGGGATGGACAGCAGCGTAGAACTCTCTGACTAACTCCAAAGCCTCACATTGTATAGGTTGAATGAGTGGTCTCCATTCTTTATCTCTAGCGGTCTCCCTCCAATTGTTAGGCACATCTCCTAGATTGAGGTCGAATCTCAATTCTGTCATAATCTTACGGGATTTCATTAATGAAGAGCGAGTGGCTAAACTCCTGTATCCATTGGCATATTGGTTGGGATTGGCATCCTAGGAGGCTCTAAGGGTTTTAGCGGTCCCATGTTGAAGGTACTCAATATGTTAGGGTTCAATTGGGGTGCTTGAGGTCCTCTTTCTAGGAATGGAAGTTGAGGTGGTGGGGGAACCCTAGGTGAAATCATCCCATAATTGTGTGGAGGTACCCAATGAGCCATTCCATAATAAGGTGGAAGGCTAGGAAATAGAGTAGATGGGTTGGGCATTCCATAAGGATGAACACTAGCTGGAATTTGCATTTGGGACAAGGGAAAATGATAGGAAGGAACCGGGTTAAACATAAACGGTTGGTACATACCCGGATTGATCATTGGAGGAAGTTGTTGAGGATTTTCAGCCCTAAACTCACTGTTTTGAGGTATATTAAGGGTGGGTAGCGGCTGAAAATTTACATAACCATGTGGACCCATCATAGGAGGTTGTGTAGGAGCTTGGGAAGGAGAAGTAGGGAGTGAAGTGTGTTGAGAAGAAGCCGTAGAAAGAAATAAAGGCTAGAAATTTCTGCTTCTTCTTGGTTGTGGCCGAAATCGAAAACAATGGTGGTGAGGGAGTGGGTTTTTCGAAAAACAAAGGGGAGGAAGAGAGTTGTGTGGGTTTTTGTGCAGTTGTAAAGCTTAGGCAATGGGTCTATTTAATGTTTTCCCCAAACTAAATCCTAAATGGAAAGGGATTGAGTTTTAAATTCAAACTAGGTTTCCTAAACCTAAAAGGAAAAAATTAAGTTTGAATTCCAAATAGGATTAAGGAAACAAAATTTGAAGTATTTTTGAGTTTAAGAAGAGATTTGAAACTTAAATCACAAAGGAGTAATGTGTGACCCAAAATAAAACCCACAAATTTTGAAATTGAAACCCAAATCACGAAGAAAGAAGGATTTTCGAACTGCTGGAAAAACAGGGCAGGCACCAGGCGCCTGCATAATTTTCTCTCTCTTTTTTTTCTTTCTCTTTTTTTTCAACGTTTTCAAAAACATTCTCTTAATAAGAAAAACTTTTTATAATTAAACAAAAAGAATGTAAGATACAAAAACTTCCTTCCTTTACTTTTGTTCTTTCAAAAACGGATAAGAAGAAAAAACATTTTTCGCAAACATTTATTGACCTGAAAGTTGAATAGAGGTTTTTCCTCTATCCACTGGTTCTCCAAATTAAGGCTTAAGTCTCTGCCCATTTACTTTAAAAATACTTCCCTTAGAGTCAACTAGATCCACTGCCCCATATGGGTAGACTTTAAAAATTTTAAAGGGACCAGACCATCTAGATTTAAGTTTCCCAGGAAAAAGTTTCAACCTAGAATTGAATAACAGAACCAGATCACCTTCTTGAAAATTGTTTGGTCGAAGACGCCTATCATGCCACTGTTTAGTTTTTTCCTTAAACATTTTAGCATTCTCATAAGAAAATTGCCTGTGTTCTTCTAATTCCAACAATTGTAACGTCCTCGCTTCTCCTGCAGCCGACAAATAAAAATTTAATTTCTTAGTAGCCCAAAATGCTTTATACTCGAGCTCAAGAGGCAAATGACATGCTTTTCCAAAAACTCAAATGCTGTCCTATATGCCCAAAGTGAATCATCAAGCTTCAAAGTCCAATCCCTACAGTTAAGATTTACAGTTTTTTCTAAAATGTTTTTTATCTCCCTATTAGATATTTCGGCTAACCCATTCGACTGAGGATGATATGTTGTTGCAACCTTATGACGCACATTGTATTTAGCCAGCAACTTTTGCATAGACCTATTCACAAAATGAGCCCCCCCATCGTTTATCAGACAACGCAGGGTTTCATAACGCGTAAAAATGTGCTTTTGCAAAAAACAAATGACAACTTTAGAATCATTGGTAGCAGTTGCAATGGCTTCTATCCATTTCGAAACATAATCTACTGCTAACAATATATAAAGCTTACAATTAGAAGATGGAAATGGACCCATGAAATCTATACCCCACACATCAAATATTTCAATCTCCAGGATCGGGGTTTGAGGCATTTCGTGGCGTTTAGATATATTACCTGTCCGTTGGCATTTGTCACAAACCTGGGCAAACTTATGTGCATCTTTGAACAGAGTGGGCCAAAAGAACCCACTTTGCAAAACTTTGGCTGCGATTTTGTGTCCTGCAAAATGTTCTCCATATGGAGACATATGACAAGCGTCTAATATCGCCTCGTGCTCTTCTTTGCTACACACCTACGTAAGATATTGTCAGGTCCTAGCTTATATAAAAAAGGTTCATCCCAACGATAAAATCGAACTTCATTTAGAAATTTCTTTACCTGTTGCTCGTTAAACTCATAAGGAACTATTCGACTTACCAAATAATTTGCTATATCGGCATACCACGGAACTGAATCAACTCGCAAGAGTTGCTCGTCAATAAACTGTTCATGTACAACAGTTCCATCATCACAGAGCAGGAATTCCAATCTAGACAGCTGATCAGCAACTTGGTTTTCAGTACCCTTCATGTCCCTAACTTCAATATCAAACTCTTGAAGTAACAAAATCCACCGTATCAAAAATGGTTTCGCATCTTTTTTAGCAAATAAATATTTTAAAGCAGAATGGTCAGTAAAAACAATGACTTTTGTGCCTATCAAGTAAGACCTAAACTTATCAAAGGCGAACACAACTGCTAACAGTTCCTTTTCAGTAGTAATGTAATTGAGTTGTGCACCGGTCAGAGTCTTACTAGCATAATATACAGGATGCAAGATCTTGTTTTTACGTTGTCCTAACATAGCTCCTATTGCATAATCACTAGCATCACACATGAGCTCGAAAGGTAAATCCCAATTAGGTTCGATAATTATAGGGGCTGAACTTAAAGCAACTTTCAACATTTCAAATGATTTCAAACAGTCATCATAAAAAACAAATGGTCTATCATGTTCTAACAATAGACACAAGGGTTTAGAAATTTTAGCAAAGTCTTTTATAAAGCGGCGGTAAAATCCCCCATGCCCTAAAAAACTTCTAATCCCTTTAACATTCGTGGGAGGAGGTAGCTTTGAAATGATGTCTATCTTAGCATGGTCTACCTTTATTCCTTGCTTGGAAATTTTGTGACCCAAAACAATACCCTCTTGTACCATGAAATGACACTTCTCCCAATTTAGGACTAGGTTTGTTTGTTCACATCTCTCCAAAACTCTTTCGAAATTAACTAAACATGCGTCAAAAGAATTTCCAAAAATAGAAAAGTCATCCATAAAAACTTCTATAATATTTTCTACCATGTCAGAGAAGATGGCCATCATACACCTCTGAAAAGTCGCGGGTGCATTGCATAATCCAAAGGGCATTCGCCTGAAAGCGAACGTACCATACGGACACGTAAATGTTGTCTTCTCCTGGTCCTCTGGAGTAATAGTAATTTGATTATAACCCGAATATCCATCTAAGAAACAATAGAAATCCTTACCTGCCAGACGGTCGAGCATCTGGTCAATAAACGGTAGAGGAAAATGGTCTTTCTTCATTACCTTGTTGAGTTTGCGATAGTCAATGCAAACTCTCCACCCACTCACAGTTCGGGTTGAGATGAGCTCATTCTCCTCGTTGGCCACCACGGTTATACCCCCTTTCTTTGGTACACACTGTACTGGACTTACCCAGCTGCTGTCGGATATTGGGTATATAACACCGGCATCAAGCCATTTAAGAATTTCTTTCCTTACAACCTCTTTCATCTTCGGGTTCAACTGCCTTTGACTCTCAATAGAGTTCTTAGTATCTTCTTCCAATAAGATTTTGTGCATACAAAAGGCCGGGCTTATCCCTCGGATATCTGCTATCGTCCATCCAATGACCTTTTTTTGCTTCTCCAAAATCTGCAATAAAGAATATTCATTAGTAGGTGATAAATTGGAAGCTATAATAACTGGTAAAGTGTCGTTATCCCCTAGATACGCATATTTCAAATGCGACGGCAATGGCTTCTGCTCCAACGTGGGTGGTTCCACTATGGACGGAAGTAACGACTTGCATTCTTCTTTTTGTATTTTTTCAACAGGATTAGTCACATCTTTCGTTCCTTCTGCTATCTTATCAAGCTCTTCTTCAATCTCTGTAACTAACAAGTCATAAAACTCATCAAACATAACAGGATTCAAGCTAGTTATAGCAGAGCACTCTTCAAAGTCTCCTGGAAATTTTATGGCGTCTAGAACGTTAAATTTAACTTCTTCATTATTTACCCTCATTGTAATTTCTCCCTTCCTCACATTAAAAACTGTATCCCCAGTGGCTAGAAATGGTCTTCCTAAAATAATGGGAACGTCTAAGTCTGCCTCGCAATCTAGAATGATAAAGTCCGCAGGGAAAATGAATTTGTCCACCTGGACTAAAACATCTTCTATCATTCCCTCAGGTCTTATGATAGATCTATCTGCTAGTTGGAGGGTAACCGTAGTCGGTCTAGCTTCTCCTATGCCTAAAGATTTGAAAACTGATAATGGCATAAGATTAATGCTAGCGCCTAGATCACATAATGTCCTACCTAAGTTTTTCCCTCCTATGGAACATGGAATGGTAAAACTGCCAGGATCGTTACATTTCATGGGTAGCGGGCTGCCTACAGCTTCACTACTACATTTTGTCATGGCTACCAGTTCATGCTCTCCTATCTTTTTCTTCCTAGAAACTATATCTTTCAAGAACTTAGCATAATTTGGCATATGTTCTAGAGCATCTACTAATGGTATATTTATATGCAATTGTTTTAAAATATCTAAAAATTTTCTAAACTGGGAATCATTATTTTCCTTAACTAATCTTTATGGAAACGGGGGAGTAGGGGTAAAAGAAGGTCGTACCTGTGGAGGAACACTCGGGGTGTCTTCATTACCTTTTCTAATATTTTCTTTTTCTGGTGTTGTTGGATTCTCTGGTATCTTTACAGTTGGTTTAATGGACGGAATATGTACATCTGTTGTTGGCATTGTTGGTCCATCATATGCCAGTCCACTCCTAAGGGTGACAGCTTTGCACTGTTCTTTCCCTTCTCGTTTTGGTAATTCAGTATGGCTTGGAAAAGAACCTTGTGGTCTATTCTTCAATTCATTGGCGAGCTGTCCCAATGAATTGAAAAATTTTTATATAAAGATAAGTTAAGTGCTGGATTTTTATATATTTAAATAGGTAGAAAATAACTAAGTAACAACGGAAACAAAACAAAGCTCAATAAAGGAATGTAAAGTGCTCGGGATTTAAAAACTAAAAGCAACTAATGAAAGCAACTCAAAAGTACTTAGAAATCAACAAAGAAACACTAAGAATGATCAAGAGAAGGAAGCAAGGCTTGATGAATTTGGTGGCGAAGCTGCTGGAATTTATAGTTGTGTAGAATTGGTTAGGTAGGTCCTAAAACGCTGGTGGATCACCCATTTCCAACTCCTTTGACTCACTAAATCGTGCTCAAACTGATAGTGGAACACTTCTTCTACACGTATGCATCGGTTGGAACCACCAAAACGCATTGGAAGACGCATTTCATTAAGGGCAAAGTTGGAAGAAAACCAGTTTTCCTGCAGCCACATAGGCGCCTGGCGCCTCCCATGATGATGTTTCCGTCTTTTTGCTTCTTTTGATTAATTTGCACTCCCAAATGGTCCTAAAATGTCATAAATACAATATAAGCCAACCATAAACCATCATATATGAATTTTGCATGAATTGGAACTCAAACAACGGAGAAAAAGTCCGAAACAAAGTTAAAACATAGTAAAAACAGCATCTAAAACCTTCTTTTTACGCATGTAAACAAGCGTAATCATGTGCCACCATGGAGGTAGCCACATATCATGTTTAATTTGTGGCTGTTTAGGTCCGTGTGTGTTGTGCCGATGCTTGCTACTACTTGAGGAAGAAGTAGAAGGGCAGCTGGTTTTGGTGGGGGACAAAGAAAGAGATTATGATTTCATGGAATGAAGGAGAGAAGAAGGGAGCGATATGTGATTTTTGAGAGAGAAAGAGATTTAAAATGGAAACCCATAAATTAAATATTTTTCTATTTTTGAATTTGTCTTTAATTGTTTATTAAATATATATATTTAAGAGGACAAATTTGTAAAATTCTAGAGGGGATCCATCCTATACGAGCCCATTCTAAGGTGAAAGTGTAAAATCTTAAACATGAATCCATTTATGTAATTTGAATCTTCATATAGTCTAGTAGTGTACTTATCTCATTTGACAGCGGGGCATCCCACCATATTGTACACGATTCTATTTTTTGTATGGAGTTTTCCTAAAATTGTAGGTTACGTATTCCAAGAAGAAATAGAGGAGTTAACATTGCTATAGAGCAAAAACGGTCTCATCTTTTGAAAATTTCCACCTCATTCCCACCATAATATTGTGATTGTTTTTTAAACCTTAGCAATATTCGCTTGAGTGAAATTAACAAACTCTAAATGGAGGATAAGTGTAGTTTTGGACGGAGGTAACAATGATTCAAGTATATACCCCAAGTGATCTTGATAAGATAGAGGTTTACTGTAGCAAAAAATTTGTATAAATTTGTATGAGAGCTTTCTTAAGTTTGGAAAGATATTTGGTGACTGTGAGTGTTGGGTTGTATGTCATAAGCTTGTGATATTAGGTAAACAATTTAGATATAAATAAAATAAATTTAATAATTGACTGTGCATCTTGTCGAGAAAATTAAGCTATCATATATGTTCTTAAACTTGGTATGTAATGAACATATGAGAGCATCAACTATAAAAGTAGTAAGTTAAATAGTTCGCAGTATATGGATAGGGGCTGGGAACTTTATCCTACAAACATTGTTGATACAATCCACTTCGTGTGACTATCAATTCTTCCAGCATGCTTTGTCCTCACTCACATGCTTCCTAGTAAAGCAACTAGGAGGTCACCCAACCCAAGATTGCTCCATGCCAAGCACACTTGACTTTGGAGTTCTTACGATTGAGCCACCGAAAAGGAAGGTGCACCTTGTTGGTATAAGTAGTGACTATCAATTCTTTTAAGTCTTTATTGACCATTCTTTAATGATCTCACGATCCCTTTCATTCGGATGTGGTATCAGTTCATTCATGTACCCCTCCTCTCGGGCGTCACATGAACCTAGGTCGTTTAGGGTTATGGTCTTTATTGGTCTCCTCTCCATCACCAGGTACGTTAACTTGTTACGTTTTGTTGTTTGACTTATGGACTTAGTACCCTCTTATGTTGAATTTATTTGCTCATGTTTGACATATTTGTTTTATGTTAGAATACTTACGTTGTTACCTTTGCCTAAGGGCTAGTACTTTTAGTCGTAATTGGTTTGTAGCTTAGTTAATTAAACTTAGTATACTTCTTCCAGCCGATGGCGTCTCACAGGGTTAAGAGTCAATCAAGCATAAATGCGATTCCTGAAGACGATGTAGAGCACCCTGTGGAGCTTTTTATTCGCTTGAGCATACCTCGAGGGTCGATCTCATTAGAAGGTTTGCTAGTATCGATTGGTTTGACTCGTCAAGGCGACACCCAGGTTCGAGTCAATAGTCCAGCTTTCGCTCTTTACATCGATAAAAGTTTTAACGAGGAGACAGAGTTTATACATCTTACACAAGGAAACACGATAGTGGCTCAGTATGAAAGGAAGTTTGCAGAATTGTCAAACTTTGTTCCAAAATTGGTTGGTACTAAAGCTAAAAGGATAAAGCGATTTATCAACATTCTCCATGGGGAGATTAGAGGACTAGTTGCAATTATGGAACCAACCACTTACATTGCAGCTCTCGAGAGTGCCCTATTTCTGGATGAGAGCATTCCAATGGATAGCCAAGTTGACCAAGAGATGGGCACCTCACTTGAAGTTAAAAGGAAGTTTTCATCGTCCTCTTGAAGCCAAACTTTTAGGGCCCCTTAACAACAATTATGGACACGAGACACTCCCTCATTGTGTTCCTCCTGTCTGAATCATCATACTAGGCTATGTTGGAAGAAAAAAGGATATGCTTTAAGTGCAAGAACGTTGGCCATTACGTTAGAGACTGTTCAATGAATAGTTTGAACACCCAGACCACAATACAAAAGACACTTCTAGTGGCACTAGTGCAAAGTAATGGAGAAAAGGAAGATGTCCTTGCACTCACTGAAGAAGAAGTAAAAGATGTGGATGTTATGGTAGCAGGTACTCTTTCACTAAGTTTTATCTTTTTTAAGCACTTGTTGGGACTCTACCATTTCCCGTGGAATTGTCCTTGTATGAGGTATTTTAGTCTGCTGAGTTTTGCTTGTGTATTTTGGTGGCTCAAGGTGAGTCATTTCCTTGTTCCCTGCTTTTTGTTGGCGAGTGGACATGGAGTTTGAAGTTGTTGGTTTAGTTGTTGTTTCTTACTCAAGTAGTGGAAGTGGGAAAAAATTCTCCAATGTTATTTAAACCTATAAGAGCTTAAGAATTTCGTCCAAGGTTTGAGGAAGACTTATAACCCACGAAAGGAACTAGATGTTGAGTCATCCTTTGTTTCCCCATACCCGTGTTGGTAAGCTAATTAAAGTTGGAAGCATTAGGTTGTTCGCTGTATGTCCTCACATCGTTCGGCTCGATGTTAGTTGTCATATAATTGTGATGGTAGGAAAATCTCTTTAGATGAGTCCATAAAGAGTTAAGGATCTCATCTGAAGGAAAAAAAAGAGAAGCGACGACTGTCACTTTATTGGATAGCAAGTTAGCTTAGGTAGGTGAAGATGCTCCTGCTTTGAGTGAGACCTATTAAGATCTCGGTTAGAGAACCAAAACCTTAAGCAGCAAAAGGTTGTCTTAGTAAAGTTGTTGCAAGGAAGCAACTAAGGAGTATAAGAAGATATTGGTCAAGCGACAAGGATCGCTTGACTAGTCAACTTTCAAGGATGAAAGTTCTTAAGGTGGGTAGTCTGTAATGCCCTAGAGTTTAGAGTTGTGCTATCGGTCAACTTTCGAGGACGAAAGTTTTTTTTAAGGTGGGTAGTCTGTAATGCTCTAGAGTTTAGAGTTGTGCTATCGGTCAACTTTCGAGGACGAAAGTTTTTTTTAAGGTGGGTAGTCTATAATGCCGTAGAGTTTAGAGTTGTGCTATCGGTCAACTTTCCAGGACGAAAGTTTTTTTAAGGTGGGTAGTCTGTAACGCCTCGCGTTCTCTGACTCGTTTATTTTAAGAGATAAATAGTGTCATTGGATTTTTCCCTAAGCTGATAACTTTAATTCTGGGATTTTATAATTTGTAAATTCTAATTTTTGGCTAAATTAGAATTAAGTTTAATTTCATTGGATTAAGATCATTTAAGTTCTCGACCTGTGTAGGAGATTTTTAGTTAAATCTTAAATTCACGGTTTTTAGGATTTTTTTTCCTAAATTCTACTTTTTCTTTGGATTATTATTCTTGGGTTTTAGAGTTTCAGTTAACTATTTTATTTCGGTTTGTTGTGGGTTTTATTTTATTTCTAAAGTATAATTATTGGGCTTATTGTTTTAGGCCATTGTGTTATTTAGTTGGACCTCCTTTAAGAGTACGGGCTTGGGCTTTTAGTTTTAAAACATTGGTGAATTATTATCCTCCATGTGGCACTCCAATTTCCTCCCCCAAACATTGGCCCCCTATTTGTCAGGTTCGAGATCGACCTGGCAGAGAAGTTGTTTTTCAGGAAACCGACCAACGTGGCGACGTTCAAGTTCGTGATTCAAAATATTACCATTGGAGAGCCTCGAAAATGGAACCAACAGTTGTCACATACTCGAGTGCTTTCGACGTTCAAACTCCCGTGGGATCTGGGTCGTCCTTTTTTAGACATGTGTATAGCTGAGATTAATTTTCGGGGTTCTATAAATAGCCCAAAGGTTCAGATCTATTTTTTACGCTTTCTGAAATCTTAGAGTCCGACCTGAGCAGCTCGGAACTTACCCTAGGTTAGTCGCATTCTTCTGATTTTGTCTTGCGCTTTTAGTTTTTGAGTCATGTCTAGCTCTTCTAGCTCATGTAAATATCCCGCAGTTGAAGCAACCAACCTGCCTCGTCTGCTTGGTGACACGTAAGATTGGCCAATTAGTCGTGCGAAGACTTTTGCAACACTGGTGCATCCACATAGGTGCGCAAGCGACGATGCCGTCTCATGCAATGGTGTGAGGTATTTATTAAGCTTGTCGAATGAGATGTACTGTGGGAGTGAGTCACACACCAATATCTGTCCCACGTGTAGATCGCACGCACAAAGAATCCCATGGTTACCAAGGTTGTGCACTCCGTACACCTAGTCGCATTCACTCCATGCTATTAGGAAAGATTCGTTGTACCCGAGCACAAGATTGACAACATTTGGCACAGATTCCCATGCCGGTAGCGTGTCTGAAACGGGCTTGCTCCCAAAATTCTGTATGCTTTTTCATGCCAACTTAGAAAATGCTGCAAGTAGTTACACGACATTTTGAAGGAATGAGCACTCCTCATTATGGGGGGAGGGGGGGATCGAAAGCATAAGGAAACGAGGTATTTATCTATACGAACTTACCATTTGGTTGGAGTCAAGAACAGCGAATTTGTACTGGCAAAGGTCCGGACGCCTCTAAAACTTCCGCATTATGTAGTACACGATGGAATTCGCGCCCTGCATAACCGAGTTGGTATCCATATCAGCATATTATAAAGAAATTTTGGAAGTATCATCTTTACGCTAAGGCGTATACATAATATAACTTAACACTTACATCGCCCTCCAGTTGATCCTTCAGGTCGACAATATTGTTAAACATTTTCCAAGATATCCCATTGTCAACTGAAAATACCTCACATGGCTTGAACTTGGCCTTGTTACGTTTCTCCTTACACCACTTCAGCATGCACTTCTCCTTGTCAATTCGTACTTTGTGGAGGGGTTCTACCTCAAAATAAAGTCGACGGCGGGCGTAGATTGTTGCTGTGTAGGAGGACGGCTGACATCCACCATGCTCGAGGGCCCACCCAATTCCCGATTAAGGTTTGCAGCAGGCAAAGATTGTTTATTCGTAGGAGGAACTCCAACCTTTGTCGTGCTCGAAGACCCTCCCGTTTCTCATTTAGGCTTCGAAAGCTTGGCTTTCTTTTGTGGTTGATACATGGGATCGGTCGGACTGGAGGGGTACACGGTTTCATTTCCTTCCACTTTCGATCCCTCCGGCGTAGATTATCCTGTAAAATCAGTAACCTCTTTTGAGAGTAAAATTACACTAAAAGGAATGCATTAAAAGCATATACATACGTTTAATGAATTTTAATTATACGTGCAAAAAGTTGGTCAAACAACATACCTCCACATGTGTGCCCTCAAATGGTGCTTTCGGCAGCCTGATGCGTACAATGGGAATTGCCTCAAGGATGGAGCGGCGAACACATTCGTCGATATCCTGGACTCCATTCGAGTAAGAGGGCATCGTAGGTTCGGTAATGTGGCGTTCATCGTAGTGATGTTGGGAGGTTGCTCGAAAGTGGTGAGACCAATGGGAGTACTAGAGGATTAATGTGGCGTTCATCGCAGTGATGTTGGGAGGTTGCTCTTGGGTTCTCATTGGTTTGACGGGCTGAACCATTGTTCCAGCTTCTTCCACCGTTCTTAAAGTGGGTATGTACGATGGGTTGTCTACTGGACCTGTTGATATGGGAGTAACTTGAGTGTACGGCCGCAACAACTCGGCAAATTCGGCATCATCAACAAAACCTGCATAGTCGTGTAGCTCAGTAGTTCAAACTCCATCGGTGCGAGTCGATGCGATCGCAGCTTCGACAGTGCCGTAGCTACCAGCCCTAGCTGGGAAGGTTGACTCTCGATACAACCTCTCTGCATCAGACTCTACTAGAAGTTGGATAACAATGAACTGCACGTGTCGACAAAATAAAAGTGCATGATTAGTATAGATTAATTATTTCGCACATGGTTATACTTGATTGGAGAGAGAGAAAACTATAGGATTTAAATCATTTCCCAACCTCTGATGAATCGAACACCTCGCGTTCGAGAACTACTTTGGTGACGGTTTTGAGACATGAGTACTGAAATATGCGAGGCACTGCTGTATCATTCAACTCGTCGAAGCCATGACTGCAGAGGGCTAGTACGACCTCATACGCCAAAGCCTGTATAAAAGCAATCATATCAGTTTCGTACATAATCCAGAATCTTGATGAAACAAATGCACAACCGTCGTAAGGATGTATATTATACCTAGAATGCTGGAGGGAAACCCGCTAGACTATACTTCACCCTGAAACTGCTTTTGTCAGCGAACTTTGACTTGTAGTGCGACACCTTCTCTTTCATCGCACTCTAGAGGCCACTAAGTGTTCTATTCTAAATAGTTGTCCCCTAATCCATGTTGTTGAAGTGGTCAAGGTCCTCAACATCCCCAAAGAAATCATCATTCAAGTTGGACTTTGTCTTGTTCTTGCCCATCATCACGAATTCAGTCTAATATATCAATGTTAGTTTCACAGAATCCTAGTCATTATCGAATACACTTGCCTTGTATATTATTTATAAATCAACGAGAGATGTGTCACCCTTCTCGTTCTTGAAATATCAGGTGCGCAGCCTTCTCTTTGAGACCTTCTTCTGAACAACGGTACCAGATAGCCACCACAGGCTCGTCGTCAATAGGAACTCATCCTTAGAGAACGTAACAATTGTTCCCCCAATGTTAAAGTTCATTGCATCTACCGGCACACCAGACACTTCCTTGAGCAGAACGTAATGAACCAATGCACTGCAGAACATCATGTCAAGGTCCACAAATCGGTCAAATATTGTTCCTTTGCTCAACATTTCCAACTATTCAGGAATCAGCTTCTGTCTGATATACTTGTTCACGTTGCTCAAGTGAGACAAGCTAGTAGCTTGGGCTGGAAATCTATGCCCCTCAGCAATCTTAAATGCATAAGCCATGTTACTCCAGCAAGATAGAAAAAAAAATGGAACGAGTGCTTCATTGAGGGAAACAAACGACAAATGTCATTATGGATTCTGTACATCCTCTCACTCTCGTCTCTTTTCTATCTCGCTCTCGCTCTATTTTCTATATTTCTCGTTCTCGCTCTCGCTTTATTTCTATCTTGATATCGTCTCGCTACCCCTCTCTTTTTTAGCTTTATCTCGTTCTTGCTCTCACTCTCGCTTTCTTAAACCTTAATCGCTCCCGCTCTCGTTATACTTACATGTCTTGTTCTCGCTCTCACTCTCCCTCTTCCTCTCATTTTTGTGCCTCCATAACACGCACACAAACATTCGTTTATGTGAATCGAAACAATTGAAATTCGGACATGCATATTCATCTCAAAATCTAAGTGATAGTACAATACGAACTAAACCTAATTGATTTCGCGAACCCTAAGTAGATCATGTCAACCGAAACGACAAACTGAATCAATACATAATTCGAGTGAATGAAACACCTACATGCAAGGAACGACTAAACAAGTACAGAAAACATGTTCATAGTAGATTTTAGTGTCGAAAAAAGCAAATGAATATAAAAAAGACACCTTTAGTAGACAGGAACGGTCGCGGGAGGCTCTTTGAATGAAGTAATAGACGGCAAAGAATGCCTTGTTAAGCAGACAGAATAAGACAAAAAGAAATCGAATTCGTGGCTGGAGATAAACAAGTGTGGCGGATTAATGCCGAAAACGAGCCTGGATTGAATGGGTCGGTTGTTCTGAGATAACCGGAAGAAGAGCGTTGTTTTTTCGTTTGAGTGTAAAGGAGAGAATGAAAAAAAATGAGGGAAATTAGTGGGACTATTCGTATTACACAAGTAAGTTGAGGGGTAGGACAATAATTTGGAAGGGATGGTGATGTCAGTGGCAATAGGGGGCATATTTCATAATGGGCCTTTAAAAAGGATCTTTAGCCAAAAAACCAAAATAAATAATGAACCCCTAAATTTCATTCAAATGCAGCAACTTCCGACGCGACTAGTGTTCGATGACCATTGTAGCAGCCGCAATCAGCATGGGTTTGACTCTGATACGGCGACCCCAAGCCCAAATCTGCGATTCCGGTCTAGATCTGTGTTAATTTTTTCGTTCCGGCGACACTCGGTGTTGACCCATCCTTGTGTTAAGCTGGTTTCGAGTTACCCATACCCAAATAGGACTAGATTGGAGTATCCACCCCCTTCGGCATCGATTCTGCATTGACCCACCTCTATTCGGACACAAATTATTGTTACCCACCCCCTCTCGATGTCGGATCAACAAGCCCGTACCCCTTCGGTGTCGGTTCTACAGTGTCGAACCTCTTAGGAAGTGACCCAACTGTGACTCAAGTGTTTCAGCGTGAGTTTGTAGGTAACGACTCGCCTAAATTGAATTTCAGTTTGTTTAAAATGAAATAATAACCCGATCGTTTATCTCTTTGTTTTAGGAACCTTTCGGTGAACCTTGGGAGTGTTAGGCTCCTTGTGTGTAAATTGTCCTTACTTGAGGGGATTGTTTTCTGTATGCTACTATGAAATGGTTGTTTGATTGTGGGTCTATGAGTGTCTTTTGAATGATTGTTTGATATTGGTGATACATTATAAATGTCGTTTATGTTATAATTGTTGAGTAACATTTGAAAATACATGTAGTGTAACGCCCCGAGTTCCTCAGGTTAGTTGTCTCAAATCAGGAGATTTTTATTTTTAAAAATTAAACTCTAATTAAATTTATATTATCGGGCTTCGTGTGGTGGGTATAGTTTTAAGATGGGATGGATTTCTTTTCTTGTGCTTGGTCATATTGGGCCTTTATTGGGTTAATTTGGTTTTAAAACAAAGGAAAAGAGGAAAAAGGAAAACAAAAAGGACTTCATCTTCTTCTCCTCTTTCTCCCTTGTTGCCCTAGCCGTTACCCACCCCTTTCTTCTCCTTGTTCACCGGCGACCGTACCCATCCTCTGGCGACGACGGCAGCAGCGTGAATCGACGGTGGCGCAGCAGCAGGCACGACTTCTTTCGGGGTGTCGTTGGTAGCAGTAGTTGCGGCAGGTGGCAAGGGGTAGCGGGTCGCGCGATTTCCTCCGGCGACGTGTTCTCCGACGAACGACCCAGCGTTCTCCACGAACCCCGGCGATCTGCAACGAGCCAGCACCGCTTCCTGCAGCGTTCCTCGCGGCGGCGCATGGCGAACGGGTCAGATCCGCAGCGAACCTCGACGACCTGCTGCTACGACCTCATTCTCCGACGAACAGCAACTCCGGCGGCCACGAACGGCGATGATCCCTCAGCATCGAGCAAAATCAGCCACTCAAGTAACAAAACCAACGGCGGGATTCGTGCGTTACAGCAGCGTTTTAGGACGTTTGGCGGTGACCCACATCCGTTCGAAGCTCGATTTAGGCTACCCACACCTTGGCGAGCTAGATCTAGATGACCACACATATACGAAGTCGGTTTTGGTGGTAATGAGTCATTTGAACCCTTTTAGAATTGATTTCGAAGGCTGAATAGTGTACGTAACTTGCTGTATTTTTCTGTTTTAGTGCTTAGGTGTGAGGTCGATGCAAAACTTAAGGGCGCGGTTGTGAGTAAGTAGACAAGGGGCGTGTGCGTGCGTTAATGTGTGTCAGATGGCCTCTAATGTGCTGTTTTTGTGACGTTCGAAATTATTTTTGATACGCTGATGTGTTAGGTAGCTCTCGGTTGTGGTAATCTGTATTCTTGGAGTATTGTTGAATATTTGTCGGTGATAATGGTGTAATTTCTGCTTTGCTAAACTGTTGAGAATTGCTTGCTGTGGGGATGTTTGTTGTTTGAATATGCATGAATTGTTTGGCGTGTTTCGTGTGTTTATTATATCTAGCAATGCTTATTGAATATTGATGTTGGATATAAGTGTTTTGGGTGAACTGTGTTGGGCTCTAATTGTTTAAAATTTGTTTGGTTATGCTTGTTGTGACAAAACTCATTGTGGAGCTGTTGTTAAGAAATGTCATATTGTGAAAGCATGATTGGTTTATCATTCCATCATTAGAATGTTGTTTATGTTGTGGAAGCATACTGAATTATGTTTGTGAGCTGAAAGAAGCATAGGTCCTGGCTTAAGAAAGTATATAGTAAGATTCTGGTGAGAGTTGGACTCTTGGAGAAAGTGAATGGCTGAGTGTTAGGGCCTCAGGTATAAATGGTCGGGGGCGGGGTGGTACGTCACTAATTGAGTATCGAGGCCTGGGTGTAGAAATGGTCGAGGGTCGATGCGAGGAGTCTTTGGAAGGAAAGCTATTGGACCTTGGGTAAAAAGGGTCAAAGGCCAATAGATATGGTGAAGTCATCGGGGCCTTGGGTAAAAATGGTCGAGGACCGATGCGGGGGTAGTGTCGGGGCTCTGGGTAAAAATGGTCAGGGGCCAACTCTACTCAAAGAAGTTAACTGTGGAGGGTAGGATAGTTGTGATAAGCCTAGGGGTACTTGAGATGTTAGGGAGACTCAAGGTTGGTAACTAATTGGTTTATGGATGAGGTTGTTGCCAAAACTCATAGAATGTGTTTATGTTTGATTGCATATTGTGATGAAGAGTATGACTATGAATGTTTCATGATTTTGTTGAGCATGATGTGGTGAGTGTTGGTGAGGGCTATTACGGAGTATATTTATATACTCACCTCCTCCTCTGCAATTATTGTTTCAGGTGAAGGATTTGTTGGTGACCATGGTGATGGGACGGAGGAGACGTGTGACGAGCAAGGACCATAAGCTGCGTAGTTACCTTCCTTAGCTAAGTTTTAGATGGTTAAGACCCTTTGTTTGGTCGATAGACTATTTGATCTTATCTGAATAATTAGGAAGTTCCCACTTGTTATTTATTTTATTTTATTTTGGGATAGGTGTTTATTTTAGTTTTCTTCATTCATTGAGTTTTGCCTAGTTGGAATAAATAAATTTGCCTCATGAGGTTGTCCACGGATGTTGTTGATCGATACTCTATGGAATGGAATTGATGATTATTGTTAAGTTGTGAGATGTGAAACTTGATTTTATATAATTATTGCACAGGGAGTTGACATCTCGTGTGTTGGGGTTAAGTTTAAACAGTTGGGTAGTTACGTGACCTAGACGTGTGTGGGAAATTCTGGGTCGTTACATGTAGATGTAGATGTGGGATATACTGTATTACGAGATATATACATGTTGGATTATGTATATTGATTGGCTAAGTTGGATTGAGGTTATGGTCCTAGTTGGGCTGAATGTTGATGAAGTTGTTAATGTTTTGCTTCTATGATTTGTTGTGTTTGGATATGCCTGCTTTGGTTGTTGCAACTCGTATTTGAGGAATGAACTATTGCGAACTTGTTTGATAAGATGAATGTTGGATTTCTCTTTCTGAATTCAAAGCATGTTGAATGTTGAGAGAAAGGTATTCTTGTGATGCTGGATGACCATGTCTGAATGATAGTTGCATATGTTTCGTCGATAACACATACTGCATTGTTGTGTGAGATATTTCTACATAGGCCATTGGCTTAGAAGCATGTAGGACTCTGGTGAGAGTTCCGGGATGTAATGAAGTCAATGAAACACTAACAGGGCCAGAGGGCTGGAACGTCACTAGTGGGTATCGAGGCTCCGGATACAAAGGTCGGGGATCGATACACCAACTTTGGTAGAGATGAGTGTCGAGACTCTGGTACAAA
>NW_028275217.1:0-44184 GCF_013281855.1 Momordica charantia | reverse complement strand
TGCTTGGGGTTCACACTATTCACCTAAGGAAGCTCTTGGTTTTCTTTTTTGTTACCTTCAGTGATGGATTCTTCTTCTACCTCTTCATTCTATTTCTATTCCCCAGTATGAATTAAACCCCCTTCATTCGGGGAGGGGTTGGAAACCCTCTGTAATACGTTGTTGCTACTTTTGAACGCTTTAGAGCTTTGATTTAACATAAGGTGTCTTTCATTTTCTATATCTCCTTAACTTGTGTGGCTACGGGTTTAGCGTGCAGATTCAATGGAGGCTCGAGAGAGCCACTGTGCGTGGATCTACTTCTGTTAGCTATAGTTTTCTGCGTTCTTTGAAACAGAGCACTGAACCCAGGGATGTGTTCACTCTATAGTGCCTTTAGACTACTTTATAGTTTGTTCTAATCACAACAGGAGTTTGGTTTGAACATTTACTGGGTAACTCGGGAGAGAGCCATGAGAGTATTGGCATTGAGAATTTTAAGAGTGTTTTTAAGTAGCGAGCGACGGAAGGGCAGTTTGTGGAATTCTCTCCCCGAATCATTTAATTATCGAAACCCCTTTCGTTTTGGTATTCATGGTGGAAGTTTTCAGGAGTAGTTCGAACTGATTATGCTCTTCTGTTTGTTCTTATGATTTTTTTGTTTTCTTTTATTTGAACAAGCACCTATTATCACATGTTATTTATTATATTATTTTCGATATTTCAAAATTATTAACCACTTGTTATAAGCTAAATTCCCAAAGGAGACGACCTTGTTTAGGCTACACAATCGACTATTTAGTGTATACTTGTGCTATATTTTATCCATTAGTAAGAGAACGAATAGTGTGATATATACTTGGTAATGCCTCTGATATACCACTGATATAACATTGATACAAAATTGATTTACTTCGATACAAATATGATATCTACTAATATAACGTCTAATATGTTTACCACTAATATATTATGATATAATTATGATTTATACTGATATAAGTTCTGATATGATTATATGATTTTACCATGATGATATAAACTTATGTATATTTGTGATAATACTTGATGTTATGGGCCGAATAAGACACGTGTTTGCCCCTTTCGCGGGTGCGAGCCCGCTGAGAACCGATTCTCAGTGAGGACGTCGTCGAGCAGAGGGCGTGTCCTTCATGACGAGATGAACACCACAAACGGTATGCCCCGTACATATCTACAACTGGGTGACGCGTGCTATCGGCATGATGGGCGCATTCAACGGCCCTGGGCAGCATGCTCAGAGGACGCAGACAGTGGGGCTACTCTGAACTGTCGGGGATTCACGCCTATCTGTCCTACTGTACAGTGCATGACGTCTCTACCATTTCTAACTGTCGTTGTTCTCGGTCGACCCTCTTAGGTTATAAAAGGAAGGACGATCCTCCACACCAAGTAAAATGAAAAACCTGTCACTGAACTCTATGGTGTGTTATTCCTATCTTTACTCTGATTGCTAACTTTAACGTCGAAGTATATTAGGCAGGACACCGCACCGACGTTAGTTCTTTATTCAGGCCCGGTGGATTCATCTCTGAACTGCTCGTTTGGAGACACGTGGCCCTTAGCCAAATTTGCCGTCAATAGTTGGTGTCGTCTATGGGAACGACGTTTTTTAGCCTCAAACAAAAACTACTTCTCTGCACTAAGAAACTATTGGGATGACTTCCAATAAAGCGTTCGACGTGACAAAGCCACCAATAAGCCGTCCCAACTCCTCAACTCCTCAAAAGGCGAAAGGGATACGGGACACAGTCAGCTTCTCCGCCCGATGTGACACGACACTTGGGCAAAAGGAAGTTGGGGATGATGGTATGTCAATCCGGGAGCAGAAGCGGATCTTTGTTCATCAATTTTGAGAAAACAAAATCAAAGGTGCAAAGATGAAAATACAGGGGAAAATGTTTTCCTTTACCTTTGAAGAACTCTTCTTCAACGATTAAATCTCTCGAACACCACCAAATGATCTTCCATGCTATCCTTTGGGTACCGAGATCGTGCTTGTGGGAGCAACCGTTTTGAACAGTAAGGATTGAGAGAGTGTTTTTGGGAAAGTTTCTTCGGTGGACATAGTTATCTTGTAGAACCATTCTGCAATAACTACCTATGACGTGGGGAGTCCTCCCCACGTCATTACTGTTCCCTCACTCCCCTGTAATTAAGCAGGGAGTGTTAATATTAATATTAATAATTAATTAATATATATAATATATAATTAGTTAATCATATTAATTAATAAATGTTAACTAATTATAATTTATTAATAATCAATTAATATATATAATATATATGAAATAAATAATTAACACTTAATTATTTATTACATAATATAAAATCATATTCTATAAACATTTCTCTCGTATAACCTATAATTATATGTACATCTTATGCACATTATTTTAACCTATAGTTTTAATATGAATCTTATTCATATTGATTTTATTTGAATCTCATTCAAATAATTTCTCTCATAATATACAGTTTTAATTTAGAAATAACTATATATTATAATGTATCAATATATATATATATATTCCCTTGAGCAATTTGAACAGTTTAAATTCTTCCAAAAACTTGATCCTCGTTTTACTCGTTATGAGCTAACAAGGGGACCTAATGAACCTACAGATCAGAAGCTCCAACGATACGAGATTAATCGGTCAAACTCATTGACCGAGTTAATCAACATTCGTTAACTACGGGTCACTCCACTAAAGACCCGCAATTGCACTCTTCTCACTGTAGAATGTTCGTGTCCATCCATATACGACCATTAATGGCAAGTTAATCCTTCACGAGTGTTCGTCACCACAGATGGGTCAAATTACCGTTTTCCCCTTGTTACATCTTGCTCCTTAAATACCACTGCTCCTCTAATGAACAACTCGGTTATGGTCCCGACAATAACCGAAAGTCCCTCTTGGGCCAGTGAGAGGGTGGGGCCCCCTTGTTCAAGTACTAGAGTCAGTATTTAAGAGAACACTCATCTACTCCCTAAAGTCGAGGAGGAGTGAATTCCATCTTATGAAGTTATGTTTCCAGCTCCCCACTCGGTCTCGTCCCCAAAATGGTAGGAATATTGAGTCGACAACTCGGCCACTCTCACCCATACATATCAAATGACGAGCACTCACGGGCAGGAGTCCATAACTCACTCAGGATTGAGAACGAGTTGCTGCGGTAATCCTATGAAATAGTAATCTGTTAGTCAATGACGTTACATCTAAAGATTGGCTATTTCGCAGTCCGGTCATATACAAAACTCATTGTATAGGATGCCCCACTCGCATGGTCTCCACACGAGCGACCTGCATCGAACCGTCTGTAACATTTATAGAGTGGGCTGTATCCATAGTGTTGCCATGATAAGGTACCCAGCCTTATGCATATACTATAAACCCTTTAGGTTATTCACGGAACATTATCCAGTTGTATATCAGGAGTATATCAAATATATAACCTCGTATAGCAGGGGTATATCAATTATATACCCAGTATATCAAATATATATCCAATATATATACTGTCCCGGCTATAGGATAATAATCTTGGATGTTTAGTTTATTGGATTTTGGACAATGCAATGCTATGAATTCAACAACAAATTTATTGAATAAAACTTTATTGAATATACATTTGTTTCTACATAAATAAAACTACGAGTTTAGGCAACACACCCAACAAAGGCATCCCCACCAGAAAGCTCTAGGTTCCACAGCGAAATGAGAGCGGACCATACCCAGATATCCGCCCAGGTAGGGCAGCTGATCGAGATCATTCTGAACGACCGAACCTGAGATATCATTCCCCTCCTGAATGAGACCACGATCGAAGGGGGAATCACTGAAGGGGACCCCCGGGTCGCGATGTAGGGGATGGTCGGAGACGGCGACCCCCCAACATCCTTAGGGATTCCTGAAGGATCGAGAGACCTCCAGGATAAGCCCACCAAAAGCCGCTCCTGATGTGATCCAACAATCCCTCACTTGGATTCAGAGACAAGCACTGAAACGTCAAGTAGGCCCAACGGGTCCTGAACCGGGTTCATTCAAGAAGATTTAGATCAAGTGAAAGAAGAGATCTTTAATCGTGTAAAAAATGAACTCAGAATAGGGGGTGTCTGACTGGTGGTTATGCTGAACGCACGCACTAGGTGTGGTAACAATTCTATAGATGCAAGCGCACACCTGTCAGAGTAATATAAAATGGATGGAGTATCCAAGTATCGATCCTCAAGGACTACTAAATAATTTCCAAACTCTAAAGTTTTAAAGAATAGTGAACGTTGAAATGAGTGATTCTTGTAAGATGGGAAGTAGTCACAAATAATGGTTCTGGATTTGGGATTTGGTCTTATAATGGTAAAACCTAGCCCGAATTACTTCAAGTTAGCCAACAAAGAATCAAGAACATGCTAAGGACGATATGTATTTTACTTTAGGAACCAACGACTACGCTTTTCACTTGACTTATGTCTAAGCAAGTTCAAAGTCCTAAGACATTCCCTAATATGTCTATTATGAGAGATATCTTAGTTTTAGAATGGAAATAGTCGCAACCTCGGGTTAAGGTCCTATGTCTAGGCTACTTAAGCGGAACCCTTATGTCTAAGGCGCTCCTCTCCTCGGTTTAACCACTCAACAATGCAAATAAGCAACCTTTTCAGTATTGACTTGTTAAGACTTACAGTGGCCTTCTCTAAATCCTAACTTTTTCGAAAAACATGTTGAGCAATGAATGGAAAGCAAAAACACTACTTAGCAACCATTATTAGAAATAAAAGGCTAACTATCCATAACCGGGCTAGAGACGGGAATTTAGAAAGACATATTGAAGAAAATACAGCAAGTAAAGTGGCTGAAATTGAAATGCATGTGTGAAAAACAAAAGTTAACTAACGGAGAGTTTTGCTCGAGATTGAGAGCTTTGCCCTTCTCTTTCAAGCAAGGGGGAGTGTCACGTGCTCTTTCCTCCAAAAACACAATTCTCTTAACTAAAAATAAAGTAAAGGCAAAGGGAAGATAAGCAAAGTGCTGGATTTTTTATATATTTGAATAAGTAGAAATAACTAAGTACAAATGGAAACAAAACAAAGCTCAATAAAGGAATGTAAAGTGCTCGGGATTTAAAAACCAAAAGCAACTAATGAAAGCAACTCAAAAGTACTTAGAAAGCAACAAAGAAACACTAAAAATGATCAAGAGAAGGAAGCAAGGCTTGATGAATTTGGTGGAGAAGCTGCTGGAATTTATAGCTGTGCAGAATTGGTTAGGTAGGTCCTAAAACGATGGTGAATCACCCATTTCCAACTCCTTTGACTGACTAAATCGTGCTCAAACTGATAGTGGAACACTTCTTCTACACGTATGCATCGGTTGGAACCACCAAAACACATTGGAAGACGCGTTTCATTAAGGGCAAAGTTGGAAGAAAACCAGTTTTTCTGCAGGCACGCAGGCACCTCGCGCCTCCCATGATTTTTTTCGTCTTTTTGCTTCTTTTGATGAATTTCCACTCCCAAATGGTCCTAAAATGTCATAAATACAATATAAGCCAACCACAAATCATCATATATGAATTTTGCATGAATTGGAACTCAAACGACCGAGAAAAAAGTCCGAAACAAAGTTAAAACATAGTAAAAACAGCATCTAACACCTTCTTTTTACGCATGTAAACAAGCGTAATCAGTGTCTGCCCCACCATGCAATATGAACCCTCAAAGAGCTCAGGAACCCTTCATAGCCAACATATTAGCCACAGATCTGCCGAAGGGGTTCAAGGGCCCTCGGTTGGACAAGTACGACGGATCAGAAGACCCATGGACCACACCACATCGTACCACGATGCGATGTGGCAGGCAGGGTTCAATGACGTCGAGCAGTGCAAAGGTTTCTACAGAACCCTCATCAGACCCGCTCGGCAATGGTTCCAGTATATGCCTCCGCACTCGGTGTGGAGCTACGAGGACCTAGCGAGCAAGTTCGTAGACCAGTTCCATTACTCCAGCACCAACGGGCGAATGGAAGCCCATATATCCTTGATCAAGCAGAAACCATGTGAGAACCTAAAAGCGTATGTTGCACGTTTCTCAAATGAGAAGCTCCGAGTACCAAACTACAACAAAAGTGTGGCCCTATGGGCACTCTCCCAAGGCATCAAAGAAAGAAAACTTGTACGATCACTAGGCGAGTACACTACTAAGTCTATGGCCGAACTCACGGCTTGGATTAACAGGCACATAGCTGGAGAGGAGATGCTCGCGGCCCAGTCCCTAGGCAAGAAGCCAAGCGACGGGACTTGGCGTGACAAATGGAAATCAGCGGAGAGATCAGCTGCAAAGAGAGAGCCCGACGGGGCTCGATCAGACTTCGCGATATGGGAAATACACTCTCGCTTCCTGGTACACCAGATAATTGCTCGAATCGATGGGACCCCCGTCGTCAACCTGTTGCAATGGTCATAACGCTGCAGGGGTGACGTTGCCAAGAAAAACAGGAGCAAGTATTGCAAATTCCACCGAGACCACGGACATGACACAGCGATTGCAGAGACCCTAAGGACCAGGTTTAGTCCCTTGTTCAAAGAGGATATGTAAAGAAATTCGTCGGTGAAGGCTTAGAGCCTGAGTACCGTAGACGAAAGTATAAGGGGGGCAAAGCGCATCCAAAGCTAAAGTCTCCAAAGAAGGATGACCGCCCGCTGATAACACTCCAAAAGAGAGATATTCTAGTATTTATTTGGGTGATTTTATGCAAAAAATTGTCAAAGGACCACACCACATCGTACCACGATGCGATGTGGCAGGCAGGGTTCAATGACGTCGAGCAGTGCAAAGGTTTCTCCAGAACCCTCATCAGCCCCCTCAGCAATGGTTCCAGTATATGCCTTCGCACTCGGTGTGGAGCTACGAGGACCTAGCGAGCAAGTTCGTAGACCAGTTCCATTACTCCAGCACCAACGGGCGAATGGAAGCCCATATATCTTGATCAAGCAGAAACCATGTGAGAACCTAAAAGCGTATGTTGCACGTTTCTCAAATGAGAAGCTCCGAGTACCAAACTACAACGAAAGTGTGGCCCTATGGGCACTCTCCCAAGGCATCAAAGAAAGAAAACTTGTACGATCACTAGGCGAGTACACTACTAAGTCTATGGCCGAACTCACGGCTTGGATTAACAGGCACATAGCTGGAGAGGAGATGCTCGCGGCCCAGTCCCTAGGCAAGAAGCCAAGCGACGGGACTTGGCGTGACAAATTGAAATCAGCGGAGAGATCAGCTGCAAAGAGAGAGCCCGACGGGGCTCGATCGGACTTCGCGATATGGGAAATACACTCTCGCTTCCTGGTACACCAGATACTTGCTCGAATCGATGGGACCCCCATCGTCAACCTGTTGCAATGGTCGTAACGCTGCAGGGGTGACGCTGCCAAGAAGGACAGGAGCAAGTATTGCAAATTCCACCGAGACCACGGACATGACACAGCGGTTGCAGAGACCCTAAGGACCAGGTTGAGTCCCTTGTTCAAAGAGGATATCTAAAGAAATTCGTCGGTGAAGGCTTAGAGCTGAGTACCGTAGACGAAAGTATAACGGGGGCAAAGCGCATCCAAAGCTAAAGTCTCCAAAGAAGGATGACCGCCCGCTGATAACACTCCAAAAGAGAGATATTCTAGTATTTATTTGGGTATTTTATGCAAAAAATTGTCAAAGTGTGTGAGTTTTAGCTCTTAAATAGCTTAAATAAGATTAGAAAATAGAATCCGAGGTAAAAGTCCCAGGTCTTGAATGCTTGAGGTAAACATTGCACTAAATTCTCTTATTTCTGGTGTAAATGCACAGGTTTGGAAGTAGAAGACTAAGCATAAAGAGAGTGCTAAATCTAGATAAAAGTGGATGAAGCATGTTCGAGGCAGAGCAGACGAAAGCTGAAGTGAAGCAGAGCTGGTGGAACATGGAATTACAATGCAGTAACTGCAAAAAAACGAGAATTTACCATGTTCGTACAATCTTTAGCTAGGTGCCTTCAAAACGGGACCCGATATAAAAAGGACACGTTACCCTAGCCACCACATAACGATCCGAATAGAAGCACGTTTTTTAGAGCTGAAACGACAAGGAGGAGGATTATCTCCATTTTTGGGGGCAGAAAGCTGACGACATAAAGGATATTCCTCTACAATTTCAAGCTATCATCTTCTTCTTCTTCCTTTTTCTGCTATTTCCCTAAGATGGGTTGCCTTCTTCTTTTACCCATTGTATTTTCTTCTTCATTCATGAGCTAAACCTCATTTAAGTGGAGATTCATATGCTGTAACTGATATGAAACTGAACCTCTAACTGCTATATTCGTTTTTTAATGGAGTTGTTTATTTTTCCTATATCTTACTGAACATTTTTGGCCACCTTGTTCTGTTTGCTAGCTACGGTATTGACTTGGGAGGGCTTACGGTTTGCCGACTTGCTTCATTTGTGATTAGTACTTTTCTATAGTATGTTGTGGATGCTCAGGAATGGGGTCCCTTAATCATGCCTAGAACTTTTTTATTGCTTGGAACTTAGCAATGAGAGTTGTGGGTATCCATGTTTGGGTGTCTCGGGAGGGAACCACGTCGAGTTGGGCATTAATGAAAGTTGTCAAGCCAGAGTGTAGGTTGAGAAATTAGTGGAAGCATGTTAAATCTCTGCTACTTTTTCATATCTGTTAACCAACCATTTCCATTATTTTGTGTTGTAACCTTCTTCCTGTCATCAACTGTTGGAAGTGTGTCTACTGTGGATAGTGTTTACTGCTTTGTTTTCTTATAATTATTTAGTTATGACACAACACCTATATTTATTTGTTTTACACTTTTGGTATCTGCAAACATGGTTTAAAATATTATCCAAAGTATCTATGGATTCAACCTCGTTTCGTGCTACAATCGATAATTTCGTGTATACTTGCACGTGTTGTCAACACGGTTGTGTGGAGCAACAAGTTTTTGGCGCTGTTGCCGGGGACTTAGTGATTTTATTTTAAACAATAATGTTTGTAGATACGGTGCTTAATAGAGTTTCTCTTTCTCACATTTTGTGTGGTTGTAGGTGCATGAACGATTTTGAGATCTTGGAATATATTATTGACCATGAGATATAACGCACTTTCCATAGAAATTGAAGAGAACAAAGGAGAGTCCAAGCTGAAGCAAACATGAATCCACCCAACCTAAATCAGCGTCAGCCACCGAATGTGAGGATTGAGAAAATAGTAGATGGGGTTCCGTTGCTGCTGACTCTGAGGTAGCAGTGCCCCCTTTCAATGTTTTATTACTAGCAGATGACATTGACAGATAAATTAGAGCATATGTAGCTCTAGCATTTTATAATTTCAACCTAGTAATCACGGAGCCAGAAATTGTAGCCCCAAAATTTGAGCTTAAGCAAGTTATGTTTAAGATGCTCCAAAACAGTGCGTCAATTTCACAGACATTCTACTGCGAACCCGCATCAACATCTGGAATTTTTTATTGGAGTTTGCAATTCATTTAAGGATGAAGGATGCAACAAAGAAGTGTTGCGGCGTAAGTTGTTCCCTTATTCACTCAGAGATGAAGCGAGGACTTGGTTGGAGTCACTCCCTTCAGAATCGATTACAAGCTGGGACGACCGGGCTGGAAAATTTTTGATGAAGTACTTCCCACCAAGTAAAAATGCTAAGTACATAAGCGAAATCAACAATTTTCAGCAATTTTTTTAGGAGTCGATTAGTGAGTCTTGGAAGTGTTTTAAACGACTTCTACAAAAATGCCCTCACCATGAGATCCTAAAATGCATCCAGATTGAAACATACAGTAACGGATTGGATGATGCCACCCGTCTGGTCATTGATACATCAGCAAATAGGGCTTTGCTAGCAAAACCTTATGATTCAACATCTTAGAGAGGATATTGTCGAACAATCATTCATGGTCTGGCCCTAGAGCCATCCAAGGGAGAGAAAGCAAGGGACTGAACGAATCAGAGTCTTTCACCTCCTTAAATTCAAATATTGAGAATTTGACAGATTTGGTTATGAAGAGTATGACGCAGCAAAACGCAGCTAGAGAATCTGCTGGTAAGGCAAATGTTAGCCACATCCAAGGGATTTCTTGCTCTTTTTGTGAAGGAGGGCTCATCATTATAACAATTGTCCTGGCAATCCAGAGTAGATGTACTATTTGGGAAATACTTAGAACAATGGAAACAACCCGTATTCCAATACATACAACCCGGGCTGGAGGAACCATCCTAACTTATGTTGGAGCGAAAATCAGGAGAAAACAGCGTTGGTACATCTAATGCTCCAACATATCAGCAAAAAGGAAGTTATTCCCAATGATTCTCAACCCAAGGTCAGGTAGCAGTGCAAAGGCCATATGAAGGATCATTTGCATAATTGCAGAATCTAATAAAGAAGTATATGGAAAAGAATGATACCACGGTGCAAAGTCAGCCCGCATAATTGAGGAATCTAGAGATGCAGGTAGGCCAACTAGTGACAGACTTGAAAAGTAGACCCAATGGAGCACTGCCGAATCATATTAAGGAGCCCAAGAGCGATGAGAAGGAACAATGTAATCCTCTGACATTGTGAAGTGGCAAGACATTGCCCACTGCCCATCCAAATGCTCGAGGAATCCATAAAGAATTAAATCAAGATGAAAGAAGTGGGCTACAAACAGAAGAATGTGAGTCAACCAGAACACCTATAATTATGCCAGTAAAAAAAGGGCAAACCTTAGGTAGTTAGTGAACATTAGCGAGCATATAATGGAACTGCAAAGCAACAAAAGCAAAGAGGTCAGCCCAATAAAAGTTAGGGTAGCCAATACAGAAGCATCACATCTGTACATGACTGGAAAACAGAAGCAGAAAGAGCATAAAAATGCTCCAGTCGAGTATCGACCTGCACCGCCATACCCAAAGTGGCTGCAAAAGAAAGAGCAGCATGTGCAATTTAGAAGGTTCCTTGATGTGCTGAAGTAGTTGCATGTCAACATACCTTTGGTGGAGGCTTTAGAGCAAATGCCAAATTATGTGAAGTTCCTAGAGGAGATACTCACAAAAAAGAGAAAGCTGGGAGAATATGAAACTGTGGCAATGACCAAGGTCTGCAGCACCATCCTCACAAGCAAAATTCTAGAAAAGATTAAGGATCCTATGAGCTTCACCATACTCGTTTCCATTGGAGGACAGAAGATAGGCCAAGCACTCTGCGATTTGGGGGCAAGTATCAATCTCATGCCCTTGTCTATCTACAAAAATTTGGGAATGGGAGAAGCATGGCCAACAACAGTCACATTGCAATTAACAGATCGATCCATCACGCATCTAGAAAGGAAAATCAAAAATGTTCTGGTACAAGTAGATAAATTTATTTCCCCTGCTGACTTTTATTATTTTGGATTATGATGCAGATAAGGAGGTTCCTATCATTTTGGGAAGACCATTCATTGCAACTAGAAGAGCGCTCGTGGATGTCTATAAAGGAGAGTTGACAATGCACGTTCAAGATCAAGAAGTGAAGTTCTCAGTTTATGATTCCATGAAGTTTCCTGCTGAATCAGAAGAATACTCAGTGTTGAAGATTTTAGATGAAGCTTTAGTGGAGGAATTGAGTGCAGAAGCAATGCTAGAGCATAGTGTAAGTATGGATGCTGGAGCTTAAGAAGGTTTTGGTGATGGAAATAAAGAGATGATAGTAAAGGAAGATGCTACCGTTGAGATAGAGACCCCAGCACGAGAGAGAAGAGTATAAAAGGTTGAGTCGTCAGATGCCCCAGCATAGCATGCAGAAGCTAGTCAGGGCCAACCAAGTATGGAGAAGGTAGATGCTACAGCATCTTGTGCCCTCAATAAAAGACAGAGCCTTACAGCCTCGGTGGATAAACTGCACATCGTTGTAAAGGAAAGTCGACAAATTACCTAAAAAAGAGCCACCCGACATCAAACCAACTCTAAAAGGTTCAGAAGCAAGGACTAGGAGACCAAAAGAGAGTTGGAAGCATCATGCATCAAAGAGGAAAAGGTAAAACCTTCTATGTCATCGGCCAAGGTACAAATCGAGCAAGTGGGAGCAACTCCAGCCACTGCTTCCTAGAAAAACAAAAAGGTAAAAAAGAGAATTTTTATTTCCCCAACTAAGGGGAAGTGTTGCAGCTATTTCACAGGAGCATGCCCCAGCAACAAAGAGATGGAAGAAGACAATAGATCTAAAGAGGAAGATCTGCCCACGAACGACTCGTTGGATGAGAAAGAAGGCAAAAACCATTGACATGCTTGACCCACGAGAGGAAAGTTCCTTTCCTTTTTGCTCTGAAACATCCCCCCCCCCAATTTGTTGGCACTTTTTATTTTCCTTAGTCTAGTTTAATTCAGCTTGAATTTCTGCTTTTTAAATTTCTGTCTTTCAAATCGATCCTTGCATATTTTTTTCTTTTTGTAGTTCAGTATGTGAATCCCTCCTGAAAGTAATGATACAAAGAAAATTGTTAGCAATCCTGTGTTCTCAACATCTGCGTTTTGCCCTGCCTTTTGTGTATAGTCTTGATGCTAGAGCCTGCTAGTTCGCAGCTTTTCCTGTTGATGCTGGAGCATTTTAATGAGAGTTAGCTTTCTTTTGTTCTCCCTCTAGTTCATGTTTGCCTGCCCATGCCCTAGCATCCCTCTCGTAGTACTAGCCCCAGGTAGCGCTTACCTTATGGAGGAATTTCAATGGTTATCTATCCAAAGCCAACCCTTATCTTTGTAGAGCTAGCATGGACCTCTTCTAGTTGATCCCCTTAGTTGTTAGCAATCGCCCCTTACTCCTGTATTTATACACTTAGCTACCATTCTTTTCAGTTTCATATTCGTCTCACTTTAAGTTTGGGGGTGTGTTGGAATATTACATTCTAGATGTTCTTAGCTGCATTGAGGACATTGCATCCTTTTAACTTTGGGGAAGTGAACTTTCAGTTCTGATACCTTTATAATTTAATTTGTATATAACCATGAATCTTTCTTATCCTGTAATTCAGACCTGTTAAAAAAAACATCAATAAAGGAGAGGCTAATAGCTCGCATCTAGAGCATAAAGAGGCTGCAGGATTAGGACGGGCTAGTAGCCGATGGTTAAAGAAGCCCAAGTTGGTAGTGTAAAGGTTAAAGGTTTAGGCTAGTGAAAGGGCTTGAGAAATAAATCTCTAGAAGAAGTTAAGCTTGAGGTTGAGAAGTAGAAGGAAGTTAGAGTTGGGCAGAAAATAGCGTATTCCAGAGTGTGAACAAACTTAGGTTGCTTTCATTTCTTTGCTCCAACTGAAACATTATAGCAGAGTATGTAAGTTCTAGTAGTTTTGATCAAAATGAATGGTTAAGGCATAGGGCAGGATGCTTGAAGTGCAGGTTTCTGACTGGGCGTTTATGCTGAACGCACGCGCTAAGCGTGGTAACAATTATATAGATGCAAGCGCACACCTGTCAGAGTAATATAAAATGGACGGAGTATCCAAGTATCGATCCTCAAGGACTTCTAAACAATTTCCAAACTCTAAAGTTTTAAAGAATAGTGAATGTTGGAATGAGTGATTCTTGTAAAATGGGAAGTGGTCACAAATAATGGTTTGGATTTGGGATTTGGACTTATAATAATAAAACCTAGCCCGAATTACTTCAAGTTAGCCATCAAAGAATCAAGGACATGCTAAGGACAATATGCATTTTACTTTAGAAACCAACGACTATGCTTCTCACTTGACTTATGTCTAAGCAAGTTCAAAGTCCTAAGACATTCCCTAATATGTCTATTATGAGAGATATCTTAGTTTTAGGATGGAAATAGTCGCAACCTCGGGTTAAGGTCCTATGTCTAGGCTACTTAAGCGGAACCCTTATGTCTAAGGCGCTCCTCTCCTCGGTTTAACCACTCAACAATGCAAATAAGCAACCTTTTCAGTATTGACTTGTTAAGACTTACAGTGGCCTTCTCTAAATCCTAACTTTTTGGGAAAACATGTTGAGCAATGAATGGAAAGCAAAAACACTTCTTCTTAGCAACCCTTTTTAGACATAAAAGGCTAACTATCCATAACCAGGCTAGAGACGGGAATTCAGAAAGACATATTGAAGAAAATACAGCAAGTAAAATGGTTGAATGTGGAATGCATGTGTGAAAAACAAAAGTTAACTAACGGAGAGTTTTTGTCGGGATTGAGAGCTTCGCCCTTCTCTTTCAAGCAAGGGGGAGTGTCACGTGCTCTTTCCTCCAAAAACACAACTCTCTTAACTAAAAATAAAGTAAAGGCAAAGGGAAGATAAGCAAAGTGCTAGATTTTTATAGATTTGAATAAGTAGAAAATAACTAAGTACAAATGGAAACAAAACAAAGCTCAATAAAAGAATGTAAAGTGCTCGGGATTTAAAAACGAAAAGCAACTAATGAAAGCAACTCAAAAGTACTTAGAAAGCAACAAAGAAGCACTAAAAATGATCAAGAGAAGGAAGCAAGGCTTGATGATTTTGGTGGAGAAGTTGCTGGAATTTATAGCTTTGCAGAATTGGTTAGGTAGGTCCTAAAACGATGGTGAATCACCCATTTCCAACTCTTTTGACTGACCAAATCATGCTCAAACTGATAGTGGAACACTTCTTCTACACGTATGCATCGGTTGGAACCACCAAAACGCATTGGAAGACGCGTTTCATTAAGGGCAAAGTTGGAAGAAAACCAGTTTTTCTGCAGGCTTCCCAGGCGCCTGGCGCCTCCCATGATGGTTTTTCCGTCTTTTTGCTTCTTTTGATTAATTTGCACTCCCAAATGGTCCTAAAATGTCATAAATACAATATAAGCCAACCACAAACCATAATATATGAATTTTGCATGAATTGGAACTCAAACGATCGAGAAAAATCCGAAACAAAGCTGAAACATTGTAAAAACAGCATCTAAAACCTTCTTTTTACGCATGTAAACAAGCGTAATCACACCCCCAAACTTAACTTTTTGCTTGTCCTCAAGCAAAACTTAGCAACTTTAATCAGCTTTCTAACACATGGACAAGGAAAAGCAAAAGCAACCGAGATGTTCAATCATAAATTGTCTCAGGGAAAAGATGTCAAAGCCTACCATTCTATTGCCTTTGTAAACTTAGTCACTATAAACCAAGTTTGAAATGATAAAAACTTTTTCTTTCAAAATCTTTTTTCTCTTTCAAAAACAGAAATGTTTTCAAATACCCCTAAGGAATCTGCACACTCCCTCCTTATACTAAGACTTTTACATCTGAAAGACCGGCTACTAGCCCCTGAGGTTTCCACACACTAACATCGGTTTCAACCACAGCTACTCGTAGAAAGACTTTGAACTAACAGCTAGGTCATAAAACGACGACAATGAGAAACACGAAGTCACTTATCACCATCTTTACTGCTATTTTCAAAGTCAACACCCAACCTAAAACTGAATGGGTGTCTACAGTAGGACTCGGGAATCATAAATATATTTTCTTTAACTCTCAATGTTTTTACCACTCTTTTCTTTCTAACCCAAGTCTTTTCCCCACTCTTATTTTCTCTCAACAAGACTCTTTTTACTCTTTTGCAATTTTTTTTTTTGTTTTTTTTTTGTTTTGTGTTTTTTTTTTCAACACTTTCTTTTTTTTAATAGCATTTGTTTTTCCAACTGACTCTTTTTCAAAAGAAAATAGCATGATTTTCAAATATAAATAACACCTTATCTTTCTGAAACAACGACTGACACAACGACTGTCCCCCCAAACTTAAGAGAGACAGTGTCCTCACTGGGAAAAGACTTTTGCATCGGATGAAAAAGGCTTAACAGTAAAAAGGACAAGGACTTCCTATATAGGGGCAAAGAAAAAGCTTAAAGTTTGTAAAGATCAAAAAGACATAAAAGAAAATGAGTTTATCACATAAACAAAGGAAATAGCTCAAAGCTTAGTCAGACATAGAACAGAAAACTCAACAATCTCTTATAATCATCATCGACATGAAATCACATGCACAGCACAGATGCTTCAAAATAGGCATGTGAAAAGCTAAACTAAGGTTAAGTGAAGGCATACTTTAAGTGATCAGAAGATAAACGATACTAATTTATTCATGCTTCAACTAAGCTCAAAACATAATCAATACAAAAAAAACATGCGTAGTAATGCTAGAATATGCACACTACGTCATTAACCAAAAGAAGAAAACACAAAAAATAGCAAAGAAGGAACCTCCCCTTCATGAAGTCGGAGGTTGTGGACTAGGATCAGTGTCAGTGCTGGGAGATGGATGACCAAGGATAGCAGCTAGCGCTGGAGGCTATGAAGGTAAAACCGCAAAATCCAATGAAGCCCTTAAGTTGTAGATATGTTGCACGACTTCTTGAACCTGAGAGTTTTCGAAATGCTGGAAAAACAGGGCAGGCGCCAGGCGCCTGCGTGATTTATTTTTTTTTTTCAACGTTTTCTTTTTTTCTTTTTTTTTTCAACGTTTTCACAAACATTCTCTTAATAAGAAAAACTTTATAATTAAACAAAAAAGAAAATACAAGATACAAAGACTTCCTTCCTTTACTTTTGTTCTTTCAAAAACGGATAAGAAGGAAAAAAACATTTTTCGCAAAAATTTATTGACCTGAAAGTTGAATAGAGGTTTTTCCTCTATCCACTGGTTCTCCAAAATACGGCTTAAGTCTCTGCCCATTTACTTTAAAAACATTTCCCTTAGAGTCAACTAGATCCACTGCCCCATATGGGTAGACTTTAAAAATTTGAAAGGGACCAGACCATCTAGACTTAAGTTTTCCAGGGAAAAGTTTCAACCTAGAGTTGAATAACAGAACCAGATCACCTTCTTGAAGATTGTTCGGCCGAAGACGCCTATCATGCCACTGTTTAGTTTTTTCCTTAAACAACTTAGCATTCTCATAAGAAAAGTGCATGTGTTCTTCTAATTCCAACAATTGTAACTTCCTCGCTTCACCTGCAGCCAACAAATCAAAATTTAATTTCTTAGTAGCCCAAAATGCTTTATATTCTAGCTCAAGAGGCAAATGACATGCTTTTCCAAAAACTAGCCTATAGGGGGACATGCCGAAGGGAGTCTTAAATGATGTCCTATATGCCCAAAGTGAATCATCAAGCTTAAAAGACCAATCCCTACGGTTAAGATTTACAGTTTTTTCTAAAATGTTTTTTATCTCCCTATTAGATATTTCGGCTAACCCATTCGACTGAGGATGATATGCTGTTGCAACCCTATGACGCACATTGTATTTAGTCAGCAACTTTTGCATAGACCTATTCACAAAATGAGCCCCCCCATCGCTTATCAGACAACGCGGGGTTCCATGACGCGTAAAAATGTGCTTTTGCAGAAAACGAATGACAACTTTGGAATCATTGGTAGCAGTTGCAATGACTTCTATCCATTTCGAAACATGATCTACTGCTAACAATATATAAAGCTTACCATTAGAAGATGGAAATGGACCCATAAAATCTATACCCCACACATCAAATATTTCAATCTCCAGGATCGGGGTTTGAGGCATTTCGTGGCGTTTAGATATATTACCTGTCCGTTGGCATTTGTCACAAACCTGGGCAAACTTATGTGCATCTTTGAAGAGAGTGGGCCAAAAGAACCCACTTTGCAAAACTTTGGTTGCGGTTTTGTGTCCTGCAAAATGTCCTCCATATGGAGACATATGACAAGCGTCTAATATCGCCTCGTGCTCTTCTTCTACGACACACCTGCGTAAGATATTGTCAGGTCCTAGCTTATATAAAAAAGGCTCATCCCAACGATAACATCGAACTTCATTTAGAAATTTCTTTACCTGTTGCTTGTTGAACTCATAAGGAACTATTCGACTTACCAAATAATTTGCTATATCGGCATACCACGGAACTGAATCAACTCGCAAGATTTGCTCGTCAATAAACTGTTCACGTATAACAGTTCCATCGTCACAGAGCGGGGATTCCAATCTAGACAGGTGATCAGCAACTTGGTTTTCAGTACCCTTCCTGTCCCTAACTTCAATATCAAACTCTTGAAGTAACAAAATCCACCGTATCAAACGTGGTTTAGCATCTTTTTTAGCAAATAAATATTTTAAAGCAGAATGGTCAGTAAAAACAATGACTTTTGTGCCTATCAAGTAAGACCTGAACTTATCAAAGGCGAACACAACTGCTAACAGTTCCTTCTCAGTAGTAGTGTAATTGAGTTGTGCACCGGTCAGAGTCTTACTAGCATAATACACAGGATGCAAGATCTTGTTTTTACGTTGACCTAACATAGCTCCTATTGCATAATCACTAGCATCACACATGAGCTCAAAAGGTAAATCCCAATTAGGTTCGATAATTATAGGAGCTGAACTTAGAGCAACTTTCAACATTTCAAATGATTTTAAACAGTCATCATAAAAAACAAATGGTCTATCATGTTCTAGCAATTGACACAAGGGTTTAGAAATTTTAGCAAAGTCTTTTATAAAGCGGCGGTAAAATCCCTCATGCCCTAAAAAACTTCTAATCCCTTTGACATTTGTAGGAGGAGGTAGCTTTGAAATGATGTCTATCTTAGCGTGGTCTACCTCTATTCCTTGCTTGGAAATTTTGTGACCCAAAACAATACCCTCTTGTACCATGAAATGACACTTCTCCCAATTTAGGACTAGGTTTGTTTGTTCACATCTCTCCAATACTCTCTCCAAATTAACTAAACAAGCGTCGAAAGAATTTCCAAAAACAGAAAAGTCATCCATAAAAACTTCTAGAATATTTTCTACCATGTCAGAGAAGATGGCCATCATACACCTCTGAAAAGTCGCGGGTGCATTGCATAGTCCAAAGGGCATTCGCCTAAAAGCGAACGTACCATACGGACACGTAAATGTTGTCTTCTCTTGGTCTTCTGGAGCAATAGTAATTTGATTATAACCCGAATATCCATCTAAAAAACAATAGAAATCCTTACCTGCCAGACGGTCGAGCATCTGGTCAATAAACGGGAGAGGAAAATGGTCTTTCTTCGTTACCTTGTTGAGTTTGCGATAGTCAATGCAAACTCTCCACCCGCTCACAGTTCGGGTTGAGATGAGCTCATTCTTCTCGTTGGCCACCACGGTTATACCCCCTTTCTTTGGTACACACTGTACTGGGCTTACCCAGCTGCTGTCGGATATTGGGTATGTAACACCGGCGTCAAGCCATTTAAGAATTTCTTTCCTTACAACCTCTTTCATCTTCGGGTTCAACCGCCTTTGACTCTCAATAGAGTTCTTAGCATCTTCTTCCAATAGAATTTTGTGCATGCAAAAGGCTGGGCTTATCCCTCGGATATCTGCTATCGTCCATCCAATGGCCTTTTTGTGCTTCTCCAAAATCTGCAATAAAGAATATTCATTAGTAGGTGATAAATTGGAAGCTATAATAACTGGTAAAGTGTCGTTATCCCCTAGATACGCATATTTCAAATGCGACGGCAATGGCTTCTGCTCCAACGTGGGTGGTTCCACTATGGACGGAAGTAACGACTTGCATTCTTCTTTTTGTATTTTTTCAATAGGATTAGCCACATCTTCTGGTCCTTCTGCTATCTTATTAAGCTCTTCTTCAATCTCTGTAACTAATAAGTCATAAAACTCATCAAACATAACAGGATTCAAGCTATTTATAGCAGAGCACTCTTCAAAGTCTCCTGGTAATTTCATGGCGTCTAGAACGTTAAATTTAACTTCTTCATTATTTACCCTCATTGTAATTTCTCCCTTCCTCACATTAAAAACTGTATCCCCAGTGGCTAGAAATGGTCTTCCCAAAATAATGGGAACGTCTAAGTCTGCCTCGCAATCTAGAATGATAAAGTCCGCAGGGAAAATGAATTTGTCCACCTGGACTAAAACATCTTCTATCTTTCCCTCAGGTCTTATGATAGATCTATCTGCTAGTTGGAGGGTAACCGTAGTAGGTCTAGCTTCTCCTATGCCTAAAGATTTGAAAACTGATAATGGCATAAGATTAATGCTAGCGCCTAGATCACATAATGCCCTACCTAAGTTTTTTCCTCCTATGGAACATGGAATGGTAAAACTGCCAGGATCATTACATTTCATGGGTAGCGGGCTGCCTACAGCTTCACTACTACATTTTGTCATGGCTACCAGTTCATGCTCTCCTATTTTTTTCTTCCTAGAAACTATATCTTTCAAAAACTTAGCATAATTTGGCATCTGTTCTAGAGCATCTATACTAATGGTATATTTATATGCAGTTGTTTTAAAATATCTAAAAATTTTCTAAACTGGGAATCATTATTTTTCTTAACTAATCTTTGTGGAAACGGGGGAGTATGAGTAAAAGAAGGCTGTACCTGTGGAGGAACACTCGGGGTGTCCTTATTACCTTTTCTAATATTCTCTTTTTCTGGTGTTGTTGGATTTTCTGGTATCTTTACAATTGGTTCAGTGGACGGAATCTGTACATCTGTTGTTGGCATTGTTGGTCCATCATATGCCAGTCCACTCCTGAGGGTGACAGCCTTGCACTGTTCTGTCCCTTCTCGTTTTGGTAATTCAGTATGGCCTGGAAAAGAACCTTGTGGTCTATTCTTCAATTCATTGGCGAGCTGTCCCAATTGGGTCTCGAAATTCCTCATTGATGCCGCTTGGGATTGTATCACTGCGTCGGTTCGGGCCATGTACTTCTTCATCATATTCTCAAGATTTGAGTTGTTATTTTGAACTGGTGGAGTCTGTGTTCTCTGATTGTACTGCTGTTGCGGTGGTGGGATGTATTGCTGTGTAGGTGGAACATAGGGCTGCTTGTTCTGTTGGCTCTGCCCTTGATTAAAACCGCTCGAACCTCCTTGTCCTCCCCATGAGAAATTAGGGTGGTGCCTCCAACCTGGGTTGTAGGTGTTCGAATATGGGTTAAAGTTCCTATTGTTCCCATGTCCTACATAAAAAACAGAAGCAGGGTTATGTGGACAATTATCATAAATATGGTTTTCACTGCAAAATGAACAAATGAGATCGTTGACTTGGCAAACAGGGGCAGGAGTGCAATAATCCGACTGCACAGGTTGTATCGGCGTGGCTAATGGATTTTTTATTCCCAATACCATCTCTTTCAGCCTCTGGTTCATTGTAACCATCTCTTTTTGCATCGAGGTCGCAATGTCCAGAGCCAAAACTCCAGCTGGATCTTGCTTCTTTGGTGCTGCCCTAGATCTTTGCGAACACCATAGTTCGTTATGTGAAGCTAAGTCATTTAGGATGTCAACTATCTCGTTGAATGTCTTCTTTGTAAAGGCTCCGTTGGCAGCATTGTTTAGCATCATCTTAGTAGGATGATCTAAGCCTCTAAAGAAATGTTCTATCTGGATGCATGCCGGCAAGCCATGGTTCGGACATTTCCTGATTAGTTCTTTAAATCTCTCCCACGCCTCGTGAACAGGTTCACGATCATACTGTCTAAACGAGATGATCTCCTCTCTGATATCAGCGTGGCGAGTAGGTGGGAAGAATTTTGTTAAGAACTTCTCCACTAACGACCCCCATGTGGTGATGGATCCCGGTGGAAATGCATTGAGCCATGCTCTAGCTTGGTCCTTCAAAGAAAATGGAAAAAGTGTTAGTCTCAGAGCATCGTCTGTTATACCAGGTAATCGAAATGCATTTGCAATTTGAATGAATGATTTCAGATGATCATGTGGATCCTCATGTTCCTGCCCTCCAAAATGTCCAATTGTCTGCAACATTTGGAAGATCATTGGTTTAAGCTCAAAGTTTGCGTGGGCTGGAATAGGGTTGACTATCCCTGAATCAAAGTTCTGAAAAGCCGTGGCGGCATATTCTCGCATTGCCACGTCTCTGTTGTCCGCCATCTGGATATGGTTGAATTCATCATTTCTTGCATGATCCCTCATATTACCGTTAACAGCAGGTGGATCAACCGGATCACGAGGTGGAATATCTGCCATTGATGTGCTCGTACTCTCTACCTCACTTTCAGGACTAATTTCACCTTCTCTCTCTTTTTGCTTTTCTAGTTGTTTTCCAAGTCTTTGCTCCTTTCGAGTTTTTCGAAGGGTCCGGTCAATCTCAGGGTCAAGGGGTAAAAGAAAAGATCTTGTGCTCATGCACTTTAACTTACCCTTGTGAGATCAACGACCAAAAATATAGAACAAAAACGGTGGATGGAACTTACACCCAACAACAATTCACAAAAATAAAAACTAAAAGAATTTGAAAATAATTTTAAAACTAAAGTCCCCGGCAACGGCGCCAAAAACTTGACTGGGCGTTTATGCTGAACGCACGCGCTAAGCGTGGTAACAATTATATAGATGCAAGCGCACACCTGTCAGAGTAATATAAAATGGACGGAGTATCCAAGTATCGATCCTCAAGGACTTCTAAACAATTTCCAAACTCTAAAGTTTTAAAGAATAGTGAATGTTGGAATGAGTGATTCTTGTAAAATGGGAAGTGGTCACAAATAATGGTTTGGATTTGGGATTTGGACTTATAATAATAAAACCTAGCCCGAATTACTTCAAGTTAGCCATCAAAGAATCAAGGACATGCTAAGGACAATATGCATTTTACTTTAGAAACCAACGACTACGCTTCTCACTTGACTTATGTCTAAGCAAGTTCAAAGTCCTAAGACATTCCCTAATATGTCTATTATGAGAGATATCTTAGTTTTAGGATGGAAATAGTCGCAACCTCGGGTTAAGGTCCTATGTCTAGGCTACTTAAGCGGAACCCTTATGTCTAAGGCGCTCCTCTCCTCGGTTTAACCACTCAACAATGCAAATAAGCAACCTTTTCAGTATTGACTTGTTAAGACTTACAGTGGCCTTCTCTAAATCCTAACTTTTTGGGAAAACATGTTGAGCAATGAATGGAAAGCAAAAACACTTCTTCTTAGCAACCCTTTTTAGACATAAAAGGCTAACTATCCATAACCAGGCTAGAGACGGGAATTCAGAAAGACATAATGAAGAAAATACAGCAAGTAAAATGGTTGAATGTGGAATGCATGTGTGAAAAACAAAAGTTAACTAACGGAGAGTTTTTGTCGGGATTGAGAGCTTCGCCCTTCTCTTTCAAGCAAGGGGGAGTGTCACGTGCTCTTTCCTCCAAAAACACAACTCTCTTAACTAAAAATAAAGTAAAGGCAAAGGGAAGATAAGCAAAGTGCTAGATTTTTATAGATTTGAATAAGTAGAAAATAACTAAGTACAAATGGAAACAAAACAAAGCTCAATAAAAGAATGTAAAGTGCTCGGGATTTAAAAACGAAAAGCAACTAATGAAAGCAACTCAAAAGTACTTAGAAAGCAACAAAGAAGCACTAAAAATGATCAAGAGAAGGAAGCAAGGCTTGATGATTTTGGTGGAGAAGTTGCTGGAATTTATAGCTGTGCAGAATTGGTTAGGTAGGTCCTAAAACGATGGTGAATCACCCATTTCCAACTCTTTTGACTGACCAAATCATGCTCAAACTGATAGTGGAACACTTCTTCTACACGTATGCATCGGTTGGAACCACCAAAACGCATTGGAAGACGCGTTTCATTAAGGGCAAAGTTGGAAGAAAACCAGTTTTTCTGCAGGCTTCCCAGGCGCCTGGCGCCTCCCATGATGGTTTTTCCGTCTTTTTGCTTCTTTTGATTAATTTGCACTCCCAAATGGTCCTAAAATGTCATAAATACAATATAAGCCAACCACAAACCATAATATATGAATTTTGCATGAATTGGAACTCAAACGATCGAGAAAAATCCGAAACAAAGCTGAAACATTGTAAAAACAGCATCTAAAACCTTCTTTTTACGCATGTAAACAAGCGTAATCACACCCCCAAACTTAACTTTTTGCTTGTCCTCAAGCAAAACTTAGCAACTTTAATCAGCTTTCTAACACATGGACAAGGAAAAGCAAAAGCAACCGAGATGTTCAATCATAAATTGTCTCAGGGAAAAGATGTCAAAGCCTACCATTCTATTGCCTTTGTAAACTTAGTCACTATAAACCAAGTTTGAAATGATAAAAACTTTTTCTTTCAAAATCTTTTTTCTCTTTCAAAAACAGAAAATGTTTTCAAATACCCCTAAGGAATCTGCACACTCCCTCCTTATACTAAGACTTTTACATCTGAAAGACCGGCTACTAGCCCCTGAGGTTTCCACACACTAACATCGGTTTCAACCACAGCTACTCGTAGAAAGACTTTGAACTAACAGCTAGGTCATAAAACGACGACAATGAGAAACACGAAGTCACTTATCACCATCTTTACTGCTATTTTCAAAGTCAACACCCAACCTAAAACTGAATGGGTGTCTACAGTAGGACTCGGGAATCATAAATATATTTTCTTTAACTCTCAATGTTTTTACCACTCTTTTCTTTCTAACCCAAGTCTTTTCCCCACTCTTATTTTCTCTCAACAAGACTCTTTTTACTCTTTTGCAATTTTTTTTTTGTTTTTTTTTTGTTTTGTGTTTTTTTTTTCAACACTTTCTTTTTTTTAATAGCATTTGTTTTTCCAACTGACTCTTTTTCAAAAGAAAATAGCATGATTTTCAAATATAAATAACACCTTATCTTTCTGAAACAACGACTGACACAACGACTGTCCCCCCCAAACTTAAGAGAGACAGTGTCCTCACTGGGAAAAGACTTTTGCATCGGATGAAAAAGGCTTAACAGTAAAAAGGACAAGGACTTCCTATATAGGGGCAAAGAAAAAGCTTAAAGTTTGTAAAGATCAAAAAGACATAAAAGAAAATGAGTTTATCACATAAACAAAGGAAATAGCTCAAAGCTTAGTCAGACATAGAACAGAAAACTCAACAATCTCTTATAATCATCATCGACATGAAATCACATGCACAGCACAGATGCTTCAAAATAGGCATGTGAAAAGCTAAACTAAGGTTAAGTGAAGGCATACTTTAAGTGATCAGAAGATAAACGATACTAATTTATTCATGCTTCAACTAAGCTCAAAACATAATCAATACAAAAAAAACATGCGTAGTAATGCTAGAATATGCACACTACGTCATTAACCAAAAGAAGAAAACACAAAAAATAGCAAAGAAGGAACCTCCCCTTCATGAAGTCGGAGGTTGTGGACTAGGATCAGTGTCAGTGCTGGGAGATGGATGACCAAGGATAGCAGCTAGCGCTGGAGGCTATGAAGGTAAAACCGCAAAATCCAATGAAGCCCTTAAGTTGTAGATATGTTGCACGACTTCTTGAACCTGAGAGTTTTCGAAATGCTGGAAAAACAGGGCAGGCGCCAGGCGCCTGCGTGATTTATTTTTTTTTTTCAACGTTTTCTTTTTTTCTTTTTTTTTTCAACGTTTTCACAAACATTCTCTTAATAAGAAAAACTTTATAATTAAACAAAAAAGAAAATACAAGATACAAAGACTTCCTTCCTTTACTTTTGTTCTTTCAAAAACGGATAAGAAGGAAAAAACATTTTTCGCAAAAATTTATTGACCTGAAAGTTGAATAGAGGTTTTTCCTCTATCCACTGGTTCTCCAAAATACGGCTTAAGTCTCTGCCCATTTACTTTAAAAACATTTCCCTTAGAGTCAACTAGATCCACTGCCCCATATGGGTAGACTTTAAAAATTTGAAAGGGACCAGACCATCTAGACTTAAGTTTTCCAGGGAAAAGTTTCAACCTAGAGTTGAATAACAGAACCAGATCACCTTCTTGAAGATTGTTCGGCCGAAGACGCCTATCATGCCACTGTTTAGTTTTTTCCTTAAACAACTTAGCATTCTCATAAGAAAAGTGCATGTGTTCTTCTAATTCCAACAATTGTAACTTCCTCGCTTCACCTGCAGCCAACAAATCAAAATTTAATTTCTTAGTAGCCCAAAATGCTTTATATTCTAGCTCAAGAGGCAAATGACATGCTTTTCCAAAAACTAGCCTATAGGGGGACATGCCGAGGGGAGTCTTAAATGATGTCCTATATGCCCAAAGTGAATCATCAAGCTTAAAAGACCAATCCCTACGGTTAAGATTTACAGTTTTTTCTAAAATGTTTTTTATCTCCCTATTAGATATTTCGGCTAACCCATTCGACTGAGGATGATATGCTGTTGCAACCCTATGACGCACATTGTATTTAGTCAGCAACTTTTGCATAGACCTATTCACAAAATGAGCCCCCCCATCGCTTATCAGACAACGCGGGGTTCCATGACGCGTAAAAATGTGCTTTTGCAGAAAACGAATGACAACTTTGGAATCATTGGTAGCAGTTGCAATGACTTCTATCCATTTCGAAACATGATCTACTGCTAACAATATATAAAGCTTACCATTAGAAGATGGAAATGGACCCATAAAATCTATACCCCACACATCAAATATTTCAATCTCTAGGATCGGGGTTTGAGGCATTTCGTGGCGTTTAGATATATTACCTGTCCGTTGGCATTTGTCACAAACCTGGGCAAACTTATGTGCATCTTTGAAGAGAGTGGGCCAAAAGAACCCACTTTGCAAAACTTTGGTTGCGGTTTTGTGTCCTGCAAAATGTCCTCCATATGGAGACATATGACAAGCGTCTAATATCGCCTCGTGCTCTTCTTCTGCGACACACCTGCATAAGATATTGTCAGGTCCTAGCTTATATAAAAAAGGCTCATCCCAACGATAACATCGAACTTCATTTAGAAATTTCTTTACCTGTTGCTTGTTGAACTCATAAGGAACTATTCGACTTACCAAATAATTTGCTATATCGGCATACCACGGAACTGAATCAACTCGCAAGATTTGCTCGTCAATAAACTGTTCACGTATAACAGTTCCATCGTCACAGAGCGGGGATTCCAATCTAGACAGGTGATCAGCAACTTGGTTTTCAGTACCTTTCCTGTCCCTAACTTCAATATCAAACTCTTGAAGTAACAAAATCCACCGTATCAAACGTGGTTTAGCATCTTTTTTAGCAAATAAATATTTTAAAGCAGAATGGTCAGTAAAAACAATGACTTTTGTGCCTATCAAGTAAGACCTGAACTTATCAAAGGCGAACACAACTGCTAACAGTTCCTTCTCAGTAGTAGTGTAATTGAGTTGTGCACCGGTCAGAGTCTTACTAGCATAATACACAGGATGCAAGATCTTGTTTTTACGTTGACCTAACATAGCTCCTATTGCATAATCACTAGCATCACACATGAGCTCAAAAGGTAAATCCCAATTAGGTTCGATAATTATAGGAGCTGAACTTAGAGCAACTTTCAACATTTCAAATGATTTTAAACAGTCATCATAAAAAACAAATGGTCTATCATGTTCTAGCAATTGACACAAGGGTTTAGAAATTTTAGCAAAGTCTTTTATAAAGCGGCGGTAAAATCCCTCATGCCCTAAAAAACTTCTAATCCCTTTGACATTTGTAGGAGGAGGTAGCTTTGAAATGATGTCTATCTTAGCGTGGTCTACCTCTATTCCTTGCTTGGAAATTTTGTGACCCAAAACAATACCCTCTTGTACCATGAAATGACACTTCTCCCAATTTAGGACTAGGTTTGTTTGTTCACATCTCTCCAATACTCTCTCCAAATTAACTAAACAAGCGTCGAAAGAATTTCCAAAAACAGAAAAGTCATCCATAAAAACTTCTAGAATATTTTCTACCATGTCAGAGAAGATGGCCATCATACACCTCTGAAAAGTCGCGGGTGCATTGCATAGTCCAAAGGGCATTCGCCTAAAAGCGAACGTACCATACGGACACGTAAATGTTGTCTTCTCTTGGTCTTCTGGAGCAATAGTAATTTGATTATAACCCGAATATCCATCTAAAAAACAATAGAAATCCTTACCTGCCAGACGGTCGAGCATCTGGTCAATAAACGGGAGAGGAAAATGGTCTTTCTTCGTTACCTTGTTGAGTTTGCGATAGTCAATGCAAACTCTCCACCCGCTCACAGTTCGGGTTGAGATGAGCTCATTCTTCTCGTTGGCCACCACGGTTATACCCCCTTTCTTTGGTACACACTGTACTGGGCTTACCCAGCTGCTGTCGGATATTGGGTATGTAACACCGGCGTCAAGCCATTTAAGAATTTCTTTCCTTACAACCTCTTTCATCTTCGGGTTCAACCGCCTTTGACTCTCAATAGAGTTCTTAGCATCTTCTTCCAATAGAATTTTGTGCATGCAAAAGGCTGGGCTTATCCCTCGGATATCTGCTATCGTCCATCCAATGGCCTTTTTGTGCTTCTCCAAAATCTGCAATAAAGAATATTCATTAGTAGGTGATAAATTGGAAGCTATAATAACTGGTAAAGTGTCGTTATCCCCTAGATACGCATATTTCAAATGCGACGGCAATGGCTTCTGCTCCAACGTGGGTGGTTCCACTATGGACGGAAGTAACGACTTGCATTCTTCTTTTTGTATTTTTTCAATAGGATTAGCCACATCTTCTGGTCCTTCTGCTATCTTATTAAGCTCTTCTTCAATCTCTGTAACTAATAAGTCATAAAACTCATCAAACATAACAGGATTCAAGCTATTTATAGCAGAGCACTCTTCAAAGTCTCCTGGTAATTTCATGGCGTCTAGAACGTTAAATTTAACTTCTTCATTATTTACCCTCATTGTAATTTCTCCCTTCCTCACATTAAAAACTGTATCCCCAGTGGCTAGAAATGGTCTTCCCAAAATAATGGGAACGTCTAAGTCTGCCTCGCAATCTAGAATGATAAAGTCCGCAGGGAAAATGAATTTGTCCACCTGGACTAAAACATCTTCTATCTTTCCCTCAGGTCTTATGATAGATCTATCTGCTAGTTGGAGGGTAACCGTAGTAGGTCTAGCTTCTCCTATGCCTAAAGATTTGAAAACTGATAATGGCATAAGATTAATGCTAGCGCCTAGATCACATAATGCCCTACCTAAGTTTTTTCCTCCTATGGAACATGGAATGGTAAAACTGCCAGGATCATTACATTTCATGGGTAGCGGGCTGCCTACAGCTTCACTACTACATTTTGTCATGGCTACCAGTTCATGCTCTCCTATTTTTTTCTTCCTAGAAACTATATCTTTCAAAAACTTAGCATAATTTGGCATCTGTTCTAGAGCATCTATACTAATGGTATATTTATATGCAGTTGTTTTAAAATATCTAAAAATTTTCTAAACTGGGAATCATTATTTTTCTTAACTAATCTTTGTGGAAACGGGGGAGTATGAGTAAAAGAAGGCTGTACCTGTGGAGGAACACTCGGGGTGTCCTTATTACCTTTTCTAATATTCTCTTTTTCTGGTGTTGTTGGATTTTCTGGTATCTTTACAATTGGTTCAGTGGACGGAATCTGTACATCTGTTGTTGGCATTGTTGGTCCATCATATGCCAGTCCACTCCTGAGGGTGACAGCCTTGCACTGTTCTGTCCCTTCTCGTTTTGGTAATTCAGTATGGCCTGGAAAAGAACCTTGTGGTCTATTCTTCAATTCATTGGCGAGCTGTCCCAATTGGGTCTCGAAATTCCTCATTGATGCCGCTTGGGATTGTATCACTGCGTCGGTTCGGGCCATGTACTTCTTCATCATATTCTCAAGATTTGAGTTGTTATTTTGAACTGGTGGAGTCTGTGTTCTCTGATTGTACTGCTGTTGCGGTGGTGGGATGTATTGCTGTGTAGGTGGAACATAGGGCTGCTTGTTCTGTTGGCTCTGCCCTTGATTAAAACCGCTCGAACCTCCTTGTCCTCCCCATGAGAAATTAGGGTGGTGCCTCCAACCTGGGTTGTAGGTGTTCGAATATGGGTTAAAGTTCCTATTGTTCCCATGTCCTACATAAAAAACAGAAGCAGGGTTATGTGGACAATTATCATAAATATGGTTTTCACTGCAAAATGAACAAATGAGATCGTTGACTTGGCAAACAGGGGCAGGAGTGCAATAATCCGACTGCACAGGTTGTATCGGCGTGGCTAATGGATTTTTTATTCCCAATACCATCTCTTTCAGCCTCTGGTTCATTGTAACCATCTCTTTTTGCATCGAGGTCGCAATGTCCAGAGCCAAAACTCCAGCTGGATCTTGCTTCTTTGGTGCTGCCCTAGATCTTTGCGAACACCATAGTTCGTTATGTGAAGCTAAGTCATTTAGGATGTCAACTATCTCGTTGAATGTCTTCTTTGTAAAGGCTCCGTTGGCAGCATTGTTTAGCATCATCTTAGTAGGATGATCTAAGCCTCTAAAGAAATGTTCTATCTGGATGCATGCCGGCAAGCCATGGTTCGGACATTTCCTGATTAGTTCTTTAAATCTCTCCCACGCCTCGTGAACAGGTTCACGATCATACTGTCTAAACGAGATGATCTCCTCTCTGATATCAGCGTGGCGAGTAGGTGGGAAGAATTTTGTTAAGAACTTCTCCACTAACGACCCCCATGTGGTGATGGATCCCGGTGGAAATGCATTGAGCCATGCTCTAGCTTGGTCCTTCAAAGAAAATGGAAAAAGTGTTAGTCTCAGAGCATCGTCTGTTATACCAGGTAATCGAAATGCATTTGCAATTTGAATGAATGATTTCAGATGATCATGTGGATCCTCATGTTCCTGCCCTCCAAAATGTCCAATTGTCTGCAACATTTGGAAGATCATTGGTTTAAGCTCAAAGTTTGCGTGGGCTGGAATAGGGTTGACTATCCCTGAATCAAAGTTCTGAAAAGCCGTGGCGGCATATTCTCGCATTGCCACGTCTCTGTTGTCCGCCATCTGGATATGGTTGAATTCATCATTTCTTGCATGATCCCTCATATTACCGTTAACAGCAGGTGGATCAACCGGATCACGAGGTGGAATATCTGCCATTGATGTGCTCGTACTCTCTACCTCACTTTCAGGACTAATTTCACCTTCTCTCTCTTTTTGCTTTTCTAGTTGTTTTCCAAGTCTTTGCTCCTTTCGAGTTTTTCGAAGGGTCCGGTCAATCTCAGGGTCAAGGGGTAGAAGAAAAGATCTTGTGCTCATGCACTTTAACTTACCCTTGTGAGATCAACGACCAAAAATATAGAACAAAAACGGTGGATGGAACTTACACCCAACAACAATTCACAAAAATAAAAACTAAAAGAATTTGAAAATAATTTTAAAACTAAAGTCCCCGGCAACGGCGCCAAAAACTTGACTGGGCGTTTATGCTGAACGCACGCGCTAAGCGTGGTAACAATTATATAGATGCAAGCGCACACCTGTCAGAGTAATATAAAATGGACGGAGTATCCAAGTATCGATCCTCAAGGACTTCTAAACAATTTCCAAACTCTAAAGTTTTAAAGAATAGTGAATGTTGGAATGAGTGATTCTTGTAAAATGGGAAGTGGTCACAAATAATGGTTTGGATTTGGGATTTGGACTTATAATAATAAAACCTAGCCCGAATTACTTCAAGTTAGCCATCAAAGAATCAAGGACATGCTAAGGACAATATGCATTTTACTTTAGAAACCAACGACTACGCTTCTCACTTGACTTATGTCTAAGCAAGTTCAAAGTCCTAAGACATTCCCTAATATGTCTATTATGAGAGATATCTTAGTTTTAGGATGGAAATAGTCGCAACCTCGGGTTAAGGTCCTATGTCTAGGCTACTTAAGCGGAACCCTTATGTCTAAGGCGCTCCTCTCCTCGGTTTAACCACTCAACAATGCAAATAAGCAACCTTTTCAGTATTGACTTGTTAAGACTTACAGTGGCCTTCTCTAAATCTTAACTTTTGGGAAAACATGTTGAGCAATGAATGGAAAGCAAAAACACTTCTTCTTAGCAACCCTTTTTAGACATAAAAGGCTAACTATCCATAACCAGGCTAGAGACGGGAATTCAGAAAGACATAATGAAGAAAATACAGCAAGTAAAATGGTTGAATGTGGAATGCATGTGTGAAAAACAAAAGTTAACTAACGGAGAGTTTTTGTCGGGATTGAGAGCTTCGCCCTTCTCTTTCAAGCAAGGGGGAGTGTCACGTGCTCTTTCCTCCAAAAACACAACTCTCTTAACTAAAAATAAAGTAAAGGCAAAGGGAAGATAAGCAAAGTGCTAGATTTTTATAGATTTGAATAAGTAGAAAATAACTAAGTACAAATGGAAACAAAACAAAGCTCAATAAAAGAATGTAAAGTGCTCGGGATTTAAAAACGAAAAGCAACTAATGAAAGCAACTCAAAAGTACTTAGAAAGCAACAAAGAAGCACTAAAAATGATCAAGAGAAGGAAGCAAGGCTTGATGATTTTGGTGGAGAAGTTGCTGGAATTTATAGCTGTGCAGAATTGGTTAGGTAGGTCCTAAAACGATGGTGAATCACCCATTTCCAACTCTTTTGACTGACCAAATCATGCTCAAACTGATAGTGGAACACTTCTTCTACACGTATGCATCGGTTGGAACCACCAAAACGCATTGGAAGACGCGTTTCATTAAGGGCAAAGTTGGAAGAAAACCAGTTTTTCTGCAGGCTTCCCAGGCGCCTGGCGCCTCCCATGATGGTTTTTCCGTCTTTTTGCTTCTTTTGATTAATTTGCACTCCCAAATGGTCCTAAAATGTCATAAATACAATATAAGCCAACCACAAACCATAATATATGAATTTTGCATGAATTGGAACTCAAACGATCGAGAAAAATCCGAAACAAAGCTGAAACATTGTAAAAACAGCATCTAAAACCTTCTTTTTACGCATGTAAACAAGCGTAATCAGTTTCAAACATTATTCTCTGGAAAACAAGGAAAAAGTGCATGCTATTGCTTGGGGACAAGCAAGATTTTAAGTTTGGGGGTGTGATAACACTCCAAAAGAGAGTTATTCTACTGTTTAGTTTGGTGATTTTATTCAAAGAATTGTCAAAGCGTGTGGGTTTTAGCTCCTAAATAGCTTAAATAAGATTAAAAAATAGAATCCGAGCTAAAAGTCCTAGGTTTTGAATGCTTGAGGTAAATATTGCACTAAATTCTCTTATTTTTGGTGTAAATGCACAGGTTGGAAGCAGAAGACTAAGCATAAAGAGAATGTTAAATCCAGAGAAGAGTGGATGAAGCATGTTCGAAGCAGAAAAGACGAAACTTGGAGCGAAGAAGAGATGGAGCATGGAATTACTGAGCAGTAACTGCCAAACACGGGAATTTACCATGTCCGTACAATCTTCAACTGGATGCCCAAAAACGGGACCTGATATAAAAAGGACATGTTGCCTTAGCCACCACACATAGATCCGAATAGAAACATGTTTTTTAGAGCTGAAACGACAAAGAGGAGGATTCTCTCCATTTTCAAGGGTAGAAAGCTGATGATAGAAGGGGTATTCCTCTACCATTCGAACTGTTATCTTCTTCTTCTTCGGGTTTTCTGCTATTTCCCTAAGATGGGTTTGTCTTCTTCTTTTACCTATTGTATTTTCTTCTTCATTCATGAGCTAACCCCCATTTCGGTGGAGATTCATATGTTGTAACTGATATGAAATTGAACTTGTAGCTGCTATATTCGTTTTTTAATGGAGCTGTTTATTTTTCCTATATGTTACTGAACATTGTTGGCCGCCTTGTTTTGTTTGCTAGCTGCTGTATTGACCTAGGAGGGCTTACGGTTTGTCGACTTGCTTCATTTGTGATTAGTACTTTTTTATAGTATTTTGTGGATGCTCAGGAATGGGGTCCCTTAATCATGCCTAGAACTTGTTTTTATTGCTTAGAACTTAGCAACGAGAGTTGTGGGGCATTAATGAATGTTTTCAAGCTAGAGTATAGGTTGAGAAATTAGTGAAAACATGTTTAATCTCCCCTACTTTTTCATATCTGTTAACCATCCATTTCCGTTATTCTATGCTGTAACCTTCTTCCTGTCATTAGCTGTTTGAAGTCTGTCTGCTGTTGAGAGTGTTTACTACTTTGTTTTTTTATAATTATTTAGTTACGACACAAGACCTATATTTCTTTGTTTTTACACTTTTGGTATCTGCGAACATTGTTTAAAATATTATCCAAAGTCCCTGTGGATTCAACCTCGTTTTGTGGTACAATCGGTAATTTCGTTTATACTTGTACGTGTTGTCAACACGATTGTGTGGACGCAACACCCGCCAGCTATCCTCACCACTAGCGGAGAATCGGCGGAAGGGGAATCTAGCAATAAGCGAAAGACGTAGCCTGACAGGTCAGGGGGAAACTCGGAGCACTAGAGGTCTTAACCGTGAAACTAGCCGATACATGACCAATAGTTACCTTTATCGACAAGGAAGCGAACGCCCAGCTCCAACAACACAACGACGCCCTCGTCGTTGTCGTCGAGATCGACCACATACTACCCCTAGCAGTACTGCGCACACTTGGGTGGTATGTCACTAAGCTCAAAAGGTGTGCGTCGCCGCTGGTCGTCTTCTCTGGTGAACGAGTTCATCCTAAAGGAAGCATTGAATTGCCCCTCACTCTTGGGGAAGGGAAAGAAGCAGTCACCCAAATCGAGGAGTTCGTGGTGATTGACGGTCCCCCGGCCTACAACGCCATCCTCGGGAGGTCGGCGATGCACCACTTTAGGGCTGTCCTATCCACCTACAACCAAACTATGAAATTTCCCCTCCTCAACGAATTGGGGACACTGGACGGACAACAGCGAGCCTCACGGGAATGTTATGCCACTACCATGAAGGAACAAAAAATGGTAGGTGCCATCCGCGCACCGGATGACTAATTTGAATTTGCCTCCTTCTCGGCCGAGACCGCTCCCAAGGAAGATCAAAACGCGAATGCCCTTAGAGAAGAGGAGAAAGAAAAGGGCATCCCATCGGCCGAAGAGTTAGAGGAAGTGCCCATCTTAGGGCCGGGAAAAACCACCAACGTGGGCTACGCTGTTGAGTTGCAAAAATGAGCGCCTGGTCGAATTCCTAGAGAAGAACGCCGACATATTCGCCTGGTCCCACGAGGACATGCCAGGTATAGATCCCTCAGTCACCATGCATAGGCTCAACGTGGGCCGAAGCACGAAGCTAATAAGGCAAAAGAAAAGAACCATGGATGCTGCCCGCTATGCTGCCACAGTAGAAGAAGTCGCAAAACTATTGAGGGCTGCCTTTATCCGAGAAGTCCACTATTCGAACTGGTTGTCCAACGTAGTCTTGGTTAAGAAAGCTAATGGAAAATGACGGATGTGCGTGGACTTCACCAACTTGAACAGGGTTTGCCCGAAGGATAGCTTTGCCCGGCCGCAGATCGACCAACTAGTAGATGTCATAGCGGGCCATGAGCTGTTGACGTTTATTGATGCTTACTCAAGGTACAACTAGATTAAAACACTCGACGGATCAGGAGCACACATCCTTCATAACAAAGCAAGGGTTGTTCTGCTACAAAGTCATGCCCTTCGGATTGAAGAATGCTAGAGCAACCTACCAATAGATGGTGACCAAGATGTTAGCCTCGTAGATCGGGGTGAAACATGGAGGTCTACGTGGATGACATGCTGGTCAAGAGTTGGACGGCCGAACTGCCTTTTCAGGAACACTCTAAGTTCCAAGGTTGTCCCCAAATCCGAATTGCCCACGTGGCACCATTTGGCCGCGAGCAAGCCTCTGGAGAATTGATGTTCTAAGGCATTTCCCCGAGTGGAGCAGCCGATCAGGGCTCCCACTCGGACGCATCCCTGCCTTTTCAGGAACACTCTAAGTTCCAAGGCTGCCCCCGAGTCTGGTTGGCCCACGTGGCACCACTCGGCCGCGAGCAAGCCTCTGGAGAACTGATGTTATAAGGCATTTCCCCAGTGGAGCAGCCGAACAGGGCTCCCACTCGGACGCATCATTGCCCTTTCAGAAACACTCTAAGTTCCAAGGTTGCCTTCGAGTCCGGATGGCCTACGTGGCACCACTCGGCCGCGAGCAAGCCTCTAGAGAACTGATTTTCTAAGGTATTTCCCCAAGTGGAGCAACTGAATAGGGCTCCCACTTGGACGCATTCCTGCCTTTACAGGAACGCTCTAATTTCCAAGGCTGCTTCCGAGTCCGGATGGCCCACGTGGCACCACTTGACCACGAGCAAGCCTCTAGAGAACTGATGTTCTAAGGCATTTACCCGAGTGGAGCAACCGAGCAGGGCTCCCACTCGGTCGTAGTCACTAAAGTGTAACAGACAAACTCAAACATGTCTCCAAACAGGGATAATGACTCCCCTCTCGCAAACAATAGGAAAGTCACTGGGGGGATAGAACCGTCAAAGACATTTCCAATAGTAACATCAAAAAGGTCTCGTCTTTCATTACAAATAAGCAAAGGCTACAAGCAAGATGAGGGCAACAAACATAGGACGCCATACGCAAAAGAAACATGAAAGCATAAAACAATACAAAAAAAAGAGAAATCCTAAGAAGGCGGAGTAGAAGGAGGAGCTGCAAATCGGAGAGTAGCCACGTCTAGGGCGTCGTAATAGTTGTACCCCTGAGAGAGTAGATCCTGAACATGCTCATTGGACTCGCGACTACTAGGCATCAGCCATAAGCGATCAGAGCCATCAACAACACGTCCCCATTCTTCAAGGCACCGACCTTGTAAGCGAACCCAAACAATGTCGAACCCTACGCACTGAACATCATGCTCGAAAGCAAAAAAACCTTACGTACCACAAAAATGGGACTTCAGGAGCTCGAGGTCGTCTAGAATAGCCTTAGCCTCAATTAGAGCCACCTAAAGACTGATCGTGGCGGATTCTTGATGCAAGGATTCCAAAGCAATCTCCTCGGCCGTCATTAGCGCATGCCTCTCTTCGAATTTAAGCAATTTCTCCTTATTTTTATTCACTCTCCAGGTCCGCGATCCAACTATCTCGAAAGTCTGCTTCTGCTCGCACCATCTCAAGGTTCTCCTTGACCTTCTTAAGCGCTTCTTCAGCCTTCTTGGCACAAGACTCTGCATCCTTCACTTCAGCCACGCGAGACTGGATATCCCCTTCCAACTCACCAATACGGGCCTCAGCAGAAGATGTTCGACGTGGTCTAACTCGATACGTCGACAAATAGCTCTATCCTCTGCCTGCTTTGAATCCTCTTGAGCGATACGTTTCTCCTCCTGAATCCACTCAGCCTCAGCGTGAGTAAGGGTCAAACGGTCGGCCGCACTCAATAGTGCCTGGAGGTGCTGCACTCCCGCTTGATACTCCTGTTCTTGGACCTCCTAGCCGACAACTCATCTCGCATGGCCAGGGATAAAGTCTAAAAGCGACCGGCCAACTAGCAGAAATAACCCGTAAAGGTTATCAAGCAAGGAACAGGAATATTCAGGAAAAAAGGAAGATAAGAAGATCTCAATTTTATTGCATCAAAGCCCCATATCGACACTACTACACAATGTGGAAAGGACCGCAAATGAGATTTTGGTTGAAGCAGCGTCGAGCCATCTCCTGGATGGACACTTTTACGTCGCCCACGAGTCGGTTGGGATTTAGAGGGGTGGCCTCATTTGGGGTATCGAAGCAAGCCCATGTGACATTCTTCTCAATACGGGGAGAAGGAACTACCATTCGAGGGTTATCAAAAGCAAGATCATCGAAAGCGATCCCTCCATCTCGAATCGCATCCTGAGAGCTCGCCGCCCTCCTGCTCAGACCTGCAACGTCCCTCACCACTGGCGGCAGCTCCTTGTCAGCAGAAGGCTCATGGGAGGTTGCGTTGCTCGAACTAGGCTCGACGATCTCTGAAATCTGAAAGATTGGCTCGTCCGCAAGAGGAGGGATAGACGAGGGAGAAGCGTTGCCCAACCTCACTAAACGGTGCTGCTTAAGCAGAGGGACCTGGTCCTCAGGTTGAGGAACTATCTCAACAGAAGGGCTTCCTCCATCAGCTGTAATGGATGGTCCTGGAGAGATGAGAGCCGCGGAGTTGCTCGAGGCAGTGCTTCTGACGCTAGCCATGGCACCTGGAAAATTTTGCCCAAACTAAAAGAGAGGGCGAATCACGAGTTCACGTCTAGTGGGCGTGACAGATGGTGGCTTCGCATGATCTGCACCAGAAAAACCAGTAAGTGATGATAGCCGAACATTGAAAGAAGATGAATCAACGCCCTACCATTGGTGCTACCATGGTAGCAGGACGCTCATCGTTGCCTCTGGTCGGGCCGTTGGGATATTCGATCAGGTGGTATTTTGCTAATTTCGCAGTTGTTATAATGAGAGTAGGGACTCTTTTGGTCCAAGGAATTGCAAGGATTTTCTTCAGGATGCTATCCATCCGAAGGCAATGGGAGGGGTCTCATTAGGAAATACTGCCAAGGAAAACCGGAAACTAAAAAAATTGTCATGCCGGAAAAAAAAAAGCGGAGAAATTTAAAACATACCATGCTCCCTGAAGCAACTGAACTCGCGTTCGACTACCAGACTATCACCGACTAGCCACTGACCACCGACAAAGAACCAGTGATCCTACCAGTTCTTGTTCGAAGTTGAGGCGCTGAAGAGCATCCCTCGACGGGATTTCAAGCTGAAGTACCCAGGGAAGCCTCTTATGGTCTTCATCGGGATTATGGTGGATAACAGCGAGATGCTTATCACCTCACATCCACCCAGTTCCGGCCACAGGATAGCCAGTAGCATAAGAGCGCCCCGTGCGTTGGGAGCAAGTTGAGCTGGAGCCACGTTAGCGAAAAACAAGAATGCCTGGACAAAAAGAGGAAGGGTAAGTCTGACCCCGTACCAGAGCATCTGCGGATAGAAGCTTACCCAGCCCGGGGAAGGACAATTTATCCTCTCATCTGCAGATTAAAGATGTATGGGGATGGAGCTTACCCAGCCCGGGTATGCAATAAGTACGGCGCAGTTCCGAAAGGTCTTGCTCAGTAGCCAACAACAGAACGTGGTGGACAAACAGACGACGAGCCATGGAAACAGCTATCTAGAGAAAAGGCGAAGAAGCACAGGCGCATAAATGGTGTGATCGATCCCGCCTACGGATGGATTTAAAAAGATCTCTGAGCATCGTTTCGGATCCAAATCGCCTTGAAGAACGCGGCAGTCATCCCGCCGTTTTTAAAAACCACGCTAGGGACGCAATCACTCGCGAAACAACAACAGGCACTTGTCCCCTCGTCACTATGGTCGTACGTACTGACGACTAATCTACGCAATATAATAACTCGCAGGCCCCACAGCCTGATCCCCTCAGATACGGACGGAACGCATACGTGCCCTATTTTACCCCAAATGCTTTTGGTCCCAGCTCACTAATCGGCATGGTGGTCCAGCCCCAAAAGAGGGCTAATTATTATGGGTAGTTCTCGAATAGGACACGTGTTTGCCCCTCCACGGGCGCGGGCCCGCTGAGAACTGATTCTTAGTGAGGACGTCCTCGAGTAGAGGGCGTGTCCTCTCACGACGGACGAACACCACAAACCCACAGCTAGCGGCGTATACTGTTCGCATGATGGGCGCATTCAACGGCCCTGGGCGGCATGCTCAAAGGATGCAGGCAGCGGGGCGACTTTGCACTGTCGAGGATGCACCCCTCTCTATCCTACCGTACAGCACGCAACGTCTCTACCATTTCCAACCATTAACTTCTCGGTCAGCCCTCCTAAGCTATAAAAGGAAGGACGATCCTCCACACTAAGTAAGTGAAAAACCTGTCACTGAACTCTTGTGTCTTATTCCTATCTTTACTCTGATTCTAACTTGAGCGTCAGAGTATTAGGTGGGACACTGCACCCACGTCGAGTTCTTTGGTTTTAGGTCCAGTGGATTCATCTATGAACTACTCGTCCAGAGACCTTAGCCAAAATTCGCCGTCAACACTTGATATGCCTCGAATTTACCAATGATATACAGATGATATATCACTAATATAACTATGATATCTACTAATATAACTTTTTTTATATGATTATATGATTTACCATAAATATAACACTGATATATTTATCATATATACTTAATATGTCTCTAATTTATCACTCGTATACCTCTTATATAACTATAATATCTACTGATATAACTATGTTATTGTGTGTTGATATATTAGTAATATATCCACTAACTTTTTTCAGATGAAAATAATGATGCCAAAAAAAATCTAAAGTTATTGAATAAAAGATTGATGTGGATCATAGACGTCCAAAAAAAAGTTTAAAATTTGAATAATTTATAAATTTTAACAGCTGATATCCCTTATATTTAGTGTTGTTATGGGTAGTATCCGAAAAGGACACGCATTCGTCCCTCTACAAGCAAGGGTCCACTGAGAACCACCTTCTCAGAGAGGATGTTGTTGAGCAGAGAACGCGTCTGCTCAGTGGGACGAAGGACTATAAACGGTTACACCCCGTACGTGACCAAGCTGGCGACGCGTGCTATCGGTACGACAGGCACATCCCGCGACCTTGGGCAACGTGTGTGTAGAAAGCGCAGGCAGCGGAACTACCCTACCTCGATTGGGAACGCGCCCCTCTCGACCAACCTTACAGCGTGCGACGACCTTGTCACCTCCAACTATCGTCCTTCCTGGTCGACCCATCGAGGCTATAAAAGGAAAGACGATCATCCTCACCAGGTAAGTGAAAAACCTGTCACTAATACCTATGGTGTCTTATTCCATTTCTACTACGATTACTAACTTGAGCGTCGGAGTGTACTAGGCGGGACACCGCATCGATGCGAGTTCTTTAGTTTCAGGTCCAGTGGATCTAAGGCCGGATTGCTCGATCGAACACCACGTGGTCCTCTGCCAAAATTCACCGTCAACAATTAGCGTTGTCTGCAGGAAAGACGTTTTCAAGCTTAAAACAAAAACAAGTTCTCTACGCTAAGACACGATAGGGATGACTTCCGACAGAGAGTCATCCTATGAGAAGAACGTTGATGCGACAAATCTACCGACAAACCTTTCCCGACTCCCCATTCCCCTCAAAAGGCAAAAGGGACTTGGGACACGTCAGCTCGCTCCGCCCGATAGGGAACTTGGGCAAAAGAAAGGTAGGGGCATCCCTACCGAAAGAGTTCTGGGTTTCGTAACAAGATGAGAGTAGCCCATGCCCAGATGACCACCCAGGTGGGGAGCTGATCGAAAGTCCAATTTTTTTATAGCATGCTTACATTTTTTTCTTTCACTTGGTTTATTTGGTTGTTTTTTTTTTAGGTATTAAAAGAAAAAAGTCCAAATTTTTAGAGCATGCTTACATTTTTTCCACCGCCAACATCTTAAACTATTCAGTCCAAGTAGCTCTAAAATCAGGGAAGTTTCTCTTTCCCTTTGGTGAGCAATTTACATAGTTATACGTTGAAGATACTGTATAGTTTAGGTGTGGGGGAGATGTTTATCATCTTTCAAAAACTTTTACATCTTTTTCATTTTTTTAGACTCAGTATGTCTTGATTCGTATATGCTGTGTTTATCCTTTTGAAACCTTGATATTTTGACCAATACCCTTGAATACTTGTATGTTAAGAATGCATTATTTGTTTTAGTTTTTTGTGCATGAAAGTTGATGAGCATGATTAGTATTTTATTTCAAAATTGTATGATAGTATCTGATTGATTTTTTGATTGAAAAATGCACTCGACTTGATGCAATTTACACACGCAAGTGAGCTTTTGAGCCTTTGAGCAACACATTACATATTGCTCTATTTATTTTCTTGATAAGTATGATCAAGCTTAGCATGATTATTCTAGAACTTGCTTATGAATACATTTTGTGACCACATGTTTGAAGTGATACTTTAATATGACAAGGGCAATTTAGGCTTACCCAAATTTCAAATTCTAAGAAGCCAACCTTTTTACATTTTCCTTTAGAAAGCCACCTTTGAGCTTACTTTTCCGCATTTTTTCTTGCTTTGGACACAATATTTAAACTTGGGGTTTTTTCATTTATTATCTTAATATTTCTACCTTTGTCAAAAACAACAATTAAATAAAAATATTGCATTATATTAAATTCTTACTATTCAAGCCATTATCCAAACTATGTACTACAAAAAAGAGAAAAAAAAAAAGTAACATCATGAAAGAAGTCACCTCGTTCCCTTAATGAAAGATAGGACATTTGGAGAAATATTTTCCAAAAAGCAATCAATTAATGTTACTTCTCAAAGGTTTTAGTGCCTGAAGAAGATGTGCGAAGAGAATACAAGCTTCAAGTAGTACGTTTGTTTCAATATTATGCAAGTAAATAACTATGTTATCTTGATTGTAAACCCTAAATTTAATTTTTAACACCAACTCCTACCTAGGCCCCATTACAACCAAATATTAAAGTCCCTTTGATTTTTTGCATTCAGTTCATCTTTAAGTGGGGAAATTTGATTCATTTGCAAGACTATGGTAATAACATGCTAAGTTTTGTTTTTGAGAATAAGCATCCTAAAAACACTTTGAGCGAATTGAGTGAAACTCTGTAAGGGTTTTGTCAATCTTTGCATTTTTTTTAATGAGTTAATGAGATACTTGAGTTTTATAAAATATTAACTTATCAATGCTTATTCACTGATTGTCATTATGATTCATCTCGTTAATGTGTGATTAACTTTACCGGTATTTTGGATATTAAGAAATATAAAAAGGAGAATTAACAAAATGAAGCAAGACCTACTCCCTCCCATCCCAGGAATAGAGAGGGGAGTCGGTATGTCGAGTTAAGATATGCTCGAGGACGAGCATGAATTAGGTGTGGAGGAATTTGATAAGATGAAAAATACACTAATATTTTATACACTTATTTTACATTTTTATCAATTTATTATGTTGAAATATTTGAATTTAACTATAATTTATCATTTTGTGGCAGATTGAAGATAATCAAGAATAATAATTTAAAAGCGTGATTTTAGAGGATAATGCGGACTTCACCAAATTGGGGAGAGCCCAACGGGTAAAATAATTATTATGGCTGGATGCTTCAATTAAAGAATATGGATTTTTAGGATATTTTGTAAATAAAGACCATAATCAAGTAGGAAACACAATCCTTAATTGATTTGAAACTCTTTTATTGATTTGTTTTCTTTTAAATAGGATCTTCCCAATAAATAGCAACTCTCAATTAGTTTGAATTCCTTATTAGAGATAATTCCTCTTTAAAAGAGGATAAAATTAATCTCTATAAATAGAGAATTCTTATTGGGAGATCCAAATATCCAATTCCAACGAAAAAAAGCTCTCTTCTCCAAAATTCAAGTTCTCAGCTCCCTCTACCATGAGTGGCTAGGCTTTAATTCTTCCAACTCAAGGGTGATTCAAATCCGATTGAAAGCTTGGGAGGCTCAAGTTAGATAGAGATTTATTTTTCAAGTATTCTTTGTTTCTTGTTCTTATTATTTATGAACAGTTTATATTAATTAAATTGACGCTTTAATTCATATTAATTGTTCTACTGCTGCCCATGAGTTTGTGATCTGTAATTGTCATAAATGATTAAAATAAGTAGCAAGTAGTTGGCTTATGTATGTGTATTTATGGCTTTTCCATGTTTACATAGCTTGCATAATAGACACTAGGGAAACAAAGAGACAAAATTAATAAACTTGCAACTATCTCAAATTAATTAATTTGGTTTAGTCATTCTCATTATCCTTAATGTTATTCTTTGATTAATATGGAACCCTATCGTGCCTAGCTAATTAATTAATAAGATTTAATTTTGATGCTTGGTCTAAATTAATTAAATTAAGAGAATTAAAACTTACCACGGCTGTTTCGTAAGTATAGACTAAGTTCTTGAATCGAAAAGTCAAATTTTTTGTAAAGCCTATGATCAAGATTACATCTGGATGAAAATCACACTTTTGGATTGGAAGTCTGGTAAGATTAACTTTCGTTTTTCTTTTAGTTTATCTATTTAAATTTTAAATTTTAAATTCAAAACCCCCAATTTTTTAAACTTTGAGAATTAATTTCATTGGTTCCCTTGGGATTCGACTTGATCTCACTATCTACAAGTTAGATTTAGTAAAAATAATAATTATTTTGGAGGGCCTCGACACCCTTACGAAACTTATACCTTCAAAATCACTTACACATAAGAAGATGGCGAAGCAAACCCGATGAAAAAGAGGGGGAGGCGTCTAGCGCGTAGTTGGAAAAATGTGTTGTATTTTTAGCTAATTCGAAGTAA